>NW_027663534.1:222500-242500 GCF_964034855.1 Anser brachyrhynchus | reverse complement strand
AAGACCTTTTCAAGAGTCCCGCAGCGAGGCACCCGAGAGCAACCGACTTTTACCTCGACGTAACTGGAGGCAGAAAGAAACAGCGACGCCTACGACACCTTCCGAGCCGTCTCACGACCTACTCATCTACCGCTAGCCCCACGGCACGCCGCCAAGTCCCGTCCGAGTCAGGGTAGACGTGGCCGCCGTTCCCACAGCCCGACCGTCAGCGACCTCCTCCAGGCGGGCAGACGGGGCGCCCTCGGTAGGACACGGGTAGACCAGGCGGCCACAGGGGGACACGGTACACCTCCCGACCGCGGGAGGACACGGGGAGACCCGCCGGCCGGGACCGAACGCCGTCGGTCTGCCTTCCTTCGCTTTTCGCACGGGCCGTTCCGGCCCTTTTCGGAACTTTTCGGGCCTTTTCGGACCTTTCCGGCGCTTTTCGATGCTTTTCGCGTGGACGGACCCACTCGGGAACCGCGCGACCGACCGACAGACGGATGCCTTCGGACGCGCGCGCGCGCGCGCGCGCCCGTCGGTGCCGGGCAGACCCCGACGCCGTTCTCGCGGCCGGCCCCGCTGCAGCGACCCCTACAGGTCGCCACGGGCTACGCAAACATGGCGACCGCGGCCGGGTAGACCTGGCGGCCGCGGGAGGACACGGGTACGTCAGGCGGCCGCGAGGGGGCGCGGGGGGACCCGGTAGACCTGGCGGCCGCAGGAGAACACGGGGAGACTAGGCGGCCACGGGAGGACGCGGCACACCCGGCGACCGCAGGAGGACACCGGCAGACCCGCCGGCCGGGACCGAACGACGTCGGTCGGTCTGCCTTCCTTCGCTTTTCGTACGGGCCGTTCCGGCCCTTTTCGGACCTTTTCGGACCTTTTCGGCCCTTTCCGGCGCTATTCGCTGCTTTTCGCGTGGACGGACCCACTCGGGAACCGCGCGACCGACCGACAGACGGATGCCTTTGGACGTGCGCGCGCGCGTCCGTCGGTGCCGGGCAGACCCCGACGCCGTTCTCGCTGCCGGCCCCGCTGCAGCGACCCCTACAGGTCGCCACGGGCTATGCAAACACGGCGACCGCATAGACCCGGCGGCCGCAGGAGGACACGGGGAGACTAGGCGGCCACAGGAGGACGCGGTACACCCGGCAACCGCAGGAGGACACCGGCAGACCCGCCGGCCGGGACCGAACGCCGTCGGTCGGTCTGCCTTCCTTCGCTTTTCGTACGGGCCGTTCCGGCCCTTTTCGGACCTTTTCGGGCCTTTTCGGACCTTTCCGGCGCTTTTCGATGCTTTTCGCCTGGGCGGACCCACTCGGGAATCGCTTGACCGACCGACCGACCGACGGACGCCTTTGGACATGCGCGCGCATGCGTCCTTCGGCTTCCGGGTAGACCCGGACGCCGTTCTCGGCCAGGCGTTTGCCTCTGACGTCAGAGCGACGGGCGGCCCGAGGCAACCGGGGGCCGCGGCCGCGAGCTCGCCTTCTCGAACACCCGCCTCCCCGTAGCCCGGCTACCGGCCCCTATTCGCCTGGGGCGGGTTGGGCTGGGGGGGAGCGACTTTGCACCACGCTAAGCAACTACACGTTTCGTTTTCACAGCACTGTTTTGCTTTGATATGCTTCTCCTGCCACCGCTACGCGTTGCTTTTCCTGACCCTGCTTGACTATGCTTTTCCTGATAAGGCTTTCTTTTCCTTCCGAGGCTTTCCTTCGTCTCGCATTTCTTCCCTTTGCACTGCCGACCGTACCCGGCATGAGGGCCCTGCGGTCTTTGCCCCGCAGACACTGGGAACCGGCAGGAGGGCTGGCCGCCAGCTCCTTGCATTTGCTTCGCTTCTCTTTGTTTCTCCTTGCTTTGCTTTGCTTTGCTCTGCTCTTCCGGGCACAGTTTTGCTTTTCCTTCTCTGCGTTCCTCTGCTGTTCTCGCCCCTGCTTTGCTTTCCTTTGCCTCAGATTGCTTTGCGTCAGATTGCTTTGCTTTTTTTTTGTTGTTGTTTTTGTTTCTTTTTTTCTTCTTCTTCTTTTTTTTTTTTTTTTTTTTTTGTTAATATAGATACATATTCATTTTATTGCTTTGTTTTATTTTTGGACCTTTTGGCTTTGGTTTTCCTGGCCGCGCTTTGCTTTGCCTGGCCCTGCTTGTCATTTCTTTTCATTATGCCGCATTCTTTTCCCTAGCAGGGCTTTGCTTTGCCTTGCTCGGCTTTCCTCTTCATTTCTCTGCTCTCCTGTGCTGCGCTAGGCTTCCTTTGCAGACCGTCCCGACGATTTTGCCGATGAGGCGATCGGTATATTTAGGAACGCATAAACCCTCAGACACACAGCTGGGCCTCCCCGCAGCCCGGACACTGTCCCCTCGCAACTCGAGGGTGGGGGCAGCAGGCCCGGCCACCCGACATGGTCAGTTCTGTGGCCCCAGCCGTGTGGCCTGCTGCTAGGCGGTCCCCACTGCTCCCCGTCTGGGGACGGCGTTGGGTGAGGTTTTGAACGACGATCAGTAACTACATGATTCCCACAACTACATTGGATGGAAGGCAACAATCAATAAATAAATAAATAAATAAAGATAAAACCAGGTAAAGCAAGACATGGTTCTTGCCCGCTGTCACGGCGGACTATGAGGTGTCAGGGAGGCCGGGGAGCGGGCGAGCAGGGTACAGCCACGTTGTGGTTTAACCCGGCTGGCAGCTAAACACCACACAGTCGTTCGCTCACCCTCCCCCCTCCCTCTCTGGGATGGGGGAGAGAAACGGGAAAGTGAAGCCGGTGAGTTGAGATAAAGACAGTTTATTAAGACAGGAATATAATAATATAAGGAATATAAGGAATATAATAATAACAATAATAATAATAATAGTGATAATGATAATAGTATTAACAATAATAATGTGTAAGAAAACAAGTGATGCACAATGCAATTGCTCACCACCCGCTGACCGATGCCCAGCCTATTCCCGAGCAGCCGGCCCCCCCACCCCGGCCAGCCACCCCTATATATTGTTTAGCCATCCGAGTCTGGCCGCCAGCTCTACCCGGCATGAGGGCCCTGCGGTCTTTGCCCCGCAGACACTGGGAACCGGCAGGAGGGCTGGCCGCCAGCTCCTTACATTTGCTTCGCTTCTCTTTCTTTTTCCTTGCTCTGCTTTGCTTTGCTCTGCTCTGCTCTTCCGGGCACACTTTTGCTTTTCCTTCTCTACTTTGCTCTGCTGTTCTTGCCCCTGCTTTGCTTTGCTTTGCCTCAGATTGCTTTGCTTTGCTTTGTTTGCTCTGTCTTTCCTGGCAATGCTTTGCTTTTCCTCGTGCTACTTCGCTTTGCTTTGCTTTGCCTTGCTCTGCTTTGCCTCCACTGGCCATGTTTTCTTTTGCTTTTTCAGGCCACGCTTTCCTTTGTCTTGCTTTGCTTTGTATTCCTGCCACGGCTTTGCTTTACCTTCTCTGCTCTGCTTTGCTTTTCCTACCCCTGCTGTGCTTTGCCTTGCTTCCTCAAACTGCTTTCTTCCTTTTGCTCTACATTTCCTGGCACTGCTTTCCTTTTCGTTGTGCTACTTCACTTTGCTTTGCTCTGCCTTGCACTGCTTTGCCTTTCCTGGACACGCTTTACTTTGCTTTTCCTGGCCCTGCTTTGCTTGGGTTTCTTTTTGCCTTTTTTTTTTTTTTTTTTTACTTTAGATATATATTCATTGCATTGCTTTGTTTTATTTCTGGACCTTTTTACTTTGGTTTTCCTGGCCGCGCTTTGCTTTTCCTGACCCTGCATTTTCGGGCCATGCTTTCCTTTGTCTTGCTTCGCTTAGTATTCCTGGCACCTCTTGGTTTTACTTTCTCTGCTCTGCTTTGCTTTTCCTACCCCTGCTGTGCTTTGCCTTGCCTCAAACTGCTTTCTTTACTTTGCTCTACGTTTCCTGGCCCTGCTGGGACTTTCCTTGTACGAGTTTGCACTGCTTTGCTTTGCCTTGCTCTGCTTTGCCTTTCCTGGCCGTGCTTTTTCAGGCCACGCTTTCCTTTGTCTTGCTTCGCTTCGTATTCCTGGCACCTCTTGGTTTTACTTTCTCTGCTCTGCTTTGCTTTTCCTACCCCTGCTCTGCTTTGCCTCGCCTCAAACTGCTTTCTTTACTTTGCTCTACCTTTCCTGGCACTGCTGGGACTTTCCTTGTACAAGTTTGCACTGCTTCGCTTTGCCTTGCTCTGCGTCGCCTTTCCTGACCATGCTTTTTCAGGCCATGCTTTCCTTTGTTTTGCTTCGCTTTGTATTCCTGCCACGGCTTTGCTTTACCATCTCTGCTCTGCTTTGCTTTTCCTACCCCTGCTGTGCTTAGCCTCGCCTCAAACTGCTTTCTTTACTTTGCTCTACGTGTCCTGGCACTGCTGGGACTTTCCTTGTACGAGTTTGCACTGCTTTGCTTTGCCTTGCTCTGCGTTGCCTTTCCTGGCCGTGCTTTTTCCGGCCACGCTTTCCTTTGTTTTGCTTTGCTTTTTATTCCAGGCACCTCTTGGTTTTACTTTCTCTGCTCTGCTCTGCTTTTCCTACCCCTGCTGTGCTTTGCCTTGCCTCAAACTGCTTTCGTAACTTTGTCTACGTTTCCTGGCACTGCTGGGACTTTCCTTGTACAAGTTTGCACTGCTTTGCTTTGCCTTGCTCTGCTTTGCCTTTCCGGGACATGCTTTTTCAGGCCACGCTTTCCTTTGTCTTGCTCTGCTTTTATTCCTGGCACTTCTTGGTTTTACTTTCTCTGCTCTGCTTTGCTTTTCCTACCCCTGCTGTGCTTTGCCTTGCCTCAAACTGCTTTCTTTACTTTGCTCTACCTTTCCTGGCACTGCTGGGACTTTCCTTGTACAAGTTTGCACCGCTTTGCTTTGCCTTGCTCTGCGTTGCCTTTCCTGACCATGCTTTTTCAGGCCATGCTTTCCCTTGTCTTGCTTCGCTTTGTTTTCCTGCCACGGCTTTGCTTTACCTTCTCTGCTCTGCTTTGCTTTTCCTACCCCTGCTGTGCTTTGCCTCGCCTCAAACTGCTCTCTTTACTCTGCTCTACGTTTCCTGGCACTGCTGGGACTTTCCTTGTACGAGTTTGCACTGCTTTGCTTTGCCTTGCTCGGCTTTCCTCTTCATTTCTCTGCTCTCCTGTGCTGCGCTAGGCTTCCTTTGCAGACCGTCCCGACGATTTTGCCGAGGAGGCGATCGGTATATTTCGGAACGCATAAACCCTCAGACACACAGCTGGGCCTCCCCGCAGCCCGGACACTGTCCCCTCGCAACTCGAGGGTGGGGGCAGCAGGCCCGGCCACCCGACATGGTCAGTTCTGTGGCCCCAGCCGTGTGGCCTGCCGCTAGGCGGGCCCCACTGCTATTCGTCTGGGGACGGCGTTGGGTGAGGTTTTCAACGACGGTAAGTAACTACATGATTCCCACAACTACATTGGATGGAAGGCAACAATAAATAAATAAATAAATAAATAAATAAATAAATAAAGATAAAACCAGGTAAAGCAAGACATGGTTCTTGCCCACTGTCACGGCGGACTAAGAGGTGTCAGGGAGGCCGGGGAGCGGGCGAGCAGGGTACAGCCACCGTCCGAGTCTGGCCGCCAGCTCTACCCGGCATGAGGGCCCTGCGGTCTTTGCCCCGCAGACACTGGGAACCGGCAGGAGGGCTGGCCGCCAGCTCCTTACATGTGCTTCGCTTCTCTTTGTTTTTCCTTGCTCTGCTTTGCTTTGCTCTGCTCTGCTCTTCCGGGCACACTTTTGCTTTTCCTTCTCTACTTTCCTCTGCTGTTCCTGCCCCTGCTTTGCTTTGCTTTGCCTCAGATTGCTTTGCTTTGCTTTGTTTGCTTTGTCTTTCCTGGCAATGTTATGCTTTTCCTCGTGCTACTTCGCTTTGCTTTGCTTTGCTTTGCCTTGCTCTAGTTTGCCTCCACTGGCCATGCTTTCTTTTGCTTTTTCAGGCCACGCTTTCCTTTGTTTTGCTTTGCTTTGTATTCCTGCCACGGCTTTGCTTTACCTTCTCTGCTCTGCTTTGCTTTTCCTACCCCTGCTGTGCTTTGCCTCGCCTCAAACTGCTTTCGTTAGTTTGCTCTACCTTTCCTGGCACTGCTGGGACTTTCCTTGTACGAGTTTGCACTGCTTTGCTTTGCCTTGCTCTGCGTTGCCTTTCCTGGCCATGCTTTTTCAGGCCATGCTTTCCTTTGTTTTCCTTTGCTTCGTATTCCTGGCGCCTCTTGGTTTTACCTTCTCTGCTCTGCTTTGCTTTTCCTACCCCTGCAGTGCTTTGCCTCGCCTCAAACTGCTTTCTTTACTTTGCTCTACCTTTCCTGGCACTGCTGGGACTTCCCTTGTACGAGTTCGCACTGCTTTGCTTTGCCTTGCTCTGCTTTGCCTCCACTGGCCGTGTTTTCTTTTGCTTTTTCAGGCCACGCTTTCCTTTGTCTTGCTTCGCTTCGCTTTGTATTCCTGGCACTTCTAGGTTTTACTTTCTCTGCTCTGCTTTGCCTTGCCTCCAACTGCTTTCGTTACTTTGCTCTACCTTTCCTGGCCCTGCTGGGACTTTCCTTGTACGAGTTTGCACTGCTTTGCTTTGCCTTGCTCTGCTTTGCCTTTCCTGGCCGTGCTTTTTCAGGCCACGCTTTCCTTTGTTTTGCTTTGCTTTTTATTCCAGGCACCTCTTGGTTTTACTTTCTCTGCTCTGCTCTGTTTTTCCTACCCCTGCTGTGCTTTGCCTTGCCTCCTCAAACTGCTTTCTTTCTTTTGCTCTACATTTCCTGGCCCTGCTTTGCTTTTCCCTGTGCTACTTTCCTTTGCTTTGCTCTGCCTTGCACCGCTTTGCCTTTCCTGGACACGCTTTTCTTTGCTTTTCCTGGCCCTGCTTTGCTTGGTCTTTTTTTTGCGTTTTTTTGTTTTCTTTGTTTGTTTGTTTGTTTGTTTTATTTTAGTATAGATACATTTTCATTGCATTGCTTTGTTTTATTTTTGGACCTTTTTGCTTTGGTTTTCCTGGCCACGCTTTGCTTTTCCTGGCCATGCTTTTTCAGGCCATGCTTTCCTTTGTTTTGCTTTGCTTCGTATTCCTGCCACGACTTTGCTTTCCCTTCTCTGCTCTGCTTTGCTTTTCCTACCCCTGTTGTGCTTTGTCTCGCCTCAAACTGCTTTCTTTCTTTTGCTCTACATTTCCTGGCCCTGCTTTGCTTTTCCTTGTGCTACTTTCCTTTGCTCTGCTCTGCCTTGCACCGCTTTGCCTTTCCTGGACACGCTTTTCTTTGCTTTTCCTGGCCCTGCTTTGCTTGGTCTTTTTTTTGCGTTTTTTTGTTTTGTTTGTTTGTTTGTTTGTTTGTTTTATTTTAGTATAGATACATTTTCATTGCATTGCTTTGTTTTATTTTTGGACCTTTTTGCTTTGGTTTTCCTGGCCACGCTTTGCTTTTCCTGGCCATGCTTTTTCAGGCCATGCTTTCCTTTGTTTTGCTTTGCTTCGTATTCCTGCCACGACTTTGCTTTACCTTCTCTGCTCTGCTTTGCTTTTCCTACCCCTGTTGTGCTTTGTCTCGCCTCAAACTGCTTTCTTTACTTTGCTCTACGTTTCCTGGCACTGCTGGGACTTTCCTTGTACGAGTTTGCACTGCTTTGCTTTGCCTTGCTCTGCGTTGCCTTTCCTGGCCATGCTTTTTCGGGCCACGCTTTCCTTTGTTTTGCTTTGCTTCGTATTCCTGGCACCTCTTGGTTTTACTTTCTCTGCTCTGCTCTGCTTGTCCTACCCCTGCTGTGCTTTGCCTTGCCTCAAACTGCTTTCGTTACTTTGCTCTACGGTTCCTGGCACTGCTGGGACTTTCCTTGTACAAGTTTGCACTGCTTTGCTTTGCCTTGCTCGGCTTTCCTCTTCATTGCTCTGCTCTCCTGTGCTGCGCTAGGCTTCCTTTGCAGACCGTCCTGACGATTTTGCCGATGAGGCGATCGGTATATTTCGGAACGCATAAACCCTCAGACACACAGCTGGGCCTCCCCGCAGCCCGGACACTGTCCCCTCGCAACTCGAGGGTGGGGGCAGCAGGCCCGGCCACCCGACATGGTCAGTTCTGTGGCCCCAGCCGTGTGGCCCACCGCTAGGCGGTCCCCACTGCTCCCCGTCTGGGGACGGTGTTGGGTGAGGTTTTGAACGACGATCAGTAAATACATGATTCCCACAACTACATTGGATGGAAGGCAAGAATAAATAAATAAATAAATAAATGCAGGGGGGAAAAAAAAAAAAAAAATCAGGTAAAGCAAGACATGGTTCTTGCCCGCTGTCACGGCGGACTATGAGGGTTCAGGGAGGCCGGGGAGCGGGCGAGCAGGGTACAGCCACCATCCGAGTCTGGCCGCCAGCTCTACCCGGCATGAGGGCCCTGCGGTCTTTGCCCCGCAGACACTGGGAACCGGCAGGAGGGCTGGCCGCCAGCTCCTTACATTTGCTTCGCTTCTCTTTCTTTTTCCTTGCTCTGCTTTGCTCTGCTCTGCTCTTCCGGGCACACTTTTGCTTTTCCTTCTCTACTTTGCTCTGCCTTTCTTGCCCCCGCTTTGCTTTGCTTTGCCTCAGATTGCTTTGCTTTGCTTTGTTTGCTCTGTCTTTCCTGGCACTGCTTTGCTTTTCCTTGTGCTACTTCACTTTGCTTTGCTCTGCCTTGCACTGCTTTGCCTTTCCTGGACACGCTTTACTTTGCTTTTCCTGGCCCTGCTTTGCTTGGTTTTTTTTTTGCCTTTTTTTTTTTTTTTTTTTTTTTTTTTACTTTAGATATATATTCATTGCATTGCTTTGTTTTATTTCTGGACCTTTTTACTTTGGTTTTCCTGGCCGCGCTTTGCTTTTCCTGGCCCTGCTTTTTCAGGCCATGCTTTCCTTTGTCTTACTTTGCTTCGTATTCCTGGCACCTCTTGGTTTTACTTTCTCTGCTCTGCTTTGCTTTTCCTACCCCTGCTCTGCTTTGCCTCGCCTCAAACTGCATTCTTTACTTTGCTCTACGTTTCCTGGCCCTGCTGGGACTTTCCTTGTACGAGTTTGCACTGCTTTGCTTTGCCTTGCTCTGCTTTGCCTTTCCGGGACATGCTTTTTCAGGCCACGCTTTCCTTTGTCTTGCTCTGCTTTTATTCCTGGCACTTCTTGGTTTTACTTTCTCTGCTCTGCTCTGTTTTTCCTACCCCTGCTGTGCTTTGCCTTGCGTCCTCAAACTGCTTTCTTTCTTTTGCTCTACATTTCCTGGCCCTGCTTTGCTTTTCCTTGTGCTACTTTCCTTTGCTTTGCTCTGCCTTGCACCGCTTTGCCTTTCCTGGACACGCTTTTCTTTGCTTTTCCTGGCCCTGCTTTGCTTGGTCTTTTTTTTGCATTTTTTTGTTTTCTTTGTTTGTTTGTTTGTTTGTTTTATTTTAATATAGATACATTTTCATTGCATTGCTTTGTTTTATTTTTGGACCTTTTTGCTTTGGTTTTCCTGGCCACGCTTTGCTTTTCCTGGCCATGCTTTTTCAGGCCATGCTTTCCTTTGTTTTGCTTTGCTTCGTATTCCTGCCACGACTTTGCTTTACCTTCTCTGCTCTGCTTTGCTTTTCCTACCCCTGCAGTGCTTTGTCTCGCCTCAAACTGCTTTCTTTACTTTGCTCTACGTTTCCTGGCACTGCTGGGACTTTCCTTGTACAAGTTTGCACTGCTTTGCTTTGCCTTGCTCTGCGTTGCCTTTCCTGGCCATGCTTTTTCGGGCCACGCTTTCCTTTGTTTTGCTTTGCTTCGTATTCCTGGCACCTCTTGGTTTTACTTTCTCTGCTCTGCTCTGCTTGTCCTACCCCTGCTGTGCTTTACCTTGCCTCAAACTGCTTTCGTTACTTTGCTCTACGGTTCCTGGCACTGCTGGGACTTTCCTTGTACAAGTTTGCACTGCTTTGCTTTGCCTTGCTCGGCTTTCCTCTTCATTGCTCTGCTGTCCTGTGTTGCTCTAGGCTTCCTTTGCAGACTGTCCCGACGATTTTGCCAATGAGGCTATCGGTATATTTAGGAACGCATAAACCCTCAGACACACAGCTGGGCCTCCCCGCAGCCCGGACACTGTCCCCTCGCAACTCGAGGGTGGGGGCAGCAGGCCCGGCCACCCGACATGGTCAGTTCTGTGGCCCCAGCCGTGTGGCCCGCCGCTAGGCGGTCCCCACTGCTCCCCGTCTGGGGACGGTGTTGGGTGAGGTTTTGAACGACGATCAGTAAATACATGATTCCCACAACTACAGTGGATGGAAGGCAAGAATAAATAAATAAATAAATAAATGCAGGGGGAAAAAAAAAAAAAAAAAAAAAACAGGTAAAGCAAGACATGGTTCTTGCCCGCTGTCACGGCGGACTATGAGGTGTCAGGGAGGCCGGGGAGCGGGCGAGCAGGGTACAGCCACCGTCCGAGTCTGGCCGCCAGCTCTACCCGGCATGAGGGCCTTGCGGTCTTTGCCCCGCAGACACTGGGAACCGGCAGGAGGGCTGGCCGCCAGCTCCTTACATTTGCTTCGCTTCTCTTTCTTTTTCCTTGCTCTGCTTTGCTTTGCTCTGCTCTTCCGGGCACACTTTTGCTTTTCCTTCTCTACTTTGCTCTGCCTTTCTTGCCCCCGCTTTGCTTTGCTTTGCCTCAGATTGCTTTGCTTTGCTTTGTTTGCTCTGTCTTTCCTGGCACTGCTTTGCTTTTCCTTGTGCTACTTCACTTTGCTTTGCTCTGCCTTGCACTGCTTTGCCTTTCCTGGACACGCTTTACTTTGCTTTTCCTGGCCCTGCTTTGCTTGGTTTTTTTTTTGCCTTTTTTTTTTTTTTTTTTTTTTTTTTTTACTTTAGATATATATTCATTGCATTGCTTTGTTTTATTTCTGGACCTTTTTACTTTGGTTTTCCTGGCCGCGCTTTGCTTTTCCTGGCCCTGCTTTTTCAGGCCATGCTTTCCTTTGTCTTACTTTGCTTCGTATTCCTGGCACCTCTTGGTTTTACTTTCTCTGCTCTGCTTTGCTTTTCCTACCCCTGCAGTGCTTTGCCTCGCCTCAAACTGCTTTCCTTACTTCGCTCTACGTTTCCTGGCCCTGCTGGGACTTTCCTTGTACGAGTTTGCACTGCTTTGCTTTGCCTTGCTCTGCTTTGCCTCCACTGGCCATGTTTTCTTTTGCTTTTTCAGGCCACGCTTTCCTTTGTCTTGCTTCGCTTCGCTTTGTATTCCTGGCACCTCTAGGTTTTACTTTCTCTGCTCTGCTTTGCCTTGCCTCCAACTGCTTTCGTTACTTTGCTCTACCTTTCCTGGCCCTGCTGGGACTTTCCTTGTACGAGTTTGCACTGCTTTGCTTTGCCTTGCTCTGCTTTGCCTTTCCTGGCCGTGCTTTTTCAGGCCACGCTTTCCTTTGTTTTGCTTTGCTTTTTATTCCAGGCACCTCTTGGTTTTACTTTCTCTGCTCTGCTCTGCTTTTCCTACCCCTGCTGTGCTTTGCCTTGCCTCCTCAAACTGCTTTCTTTCTTTTGCTCTACATTTCCTGGCACTGCTTTGCTTTTCCTTGTGCTACTTTCCTTTGCTTTGCTCTGCCTTGCACTGCTTTGCCTTTCCTGGACACGCTTTACTTTGCTTTTCCTGGCCATGCTTTGCTTGTTTTTTTTTTTTGCCTTTTTTTTTTTTTTTTTTTTTTTTTTTACTTTAGATATATATTCATTTCATTGCTTTGTTTTATTTCTGGACCTTTTTACTTTGGTTTTCCTGGCCGCGCTTTGCTTTTCCTGACCCTGCATTTTCGGGCCATGCTTTCCTTTGTCTTGCTTCGCTTTGTATTCCTGGCACCTCTTGGTTTTACCTTCTCTGCTCTGCTTTGCTTTTCCTACCCCTGCTGTGCTTTGCCTTGCCTCAAACTGCTTTCTTTACTTTGCTCTACGTTTCCTGGCCCTGCTGGGACTTTCCTTGTACGAGTTTGCACTGCTTTGCTTTGCCTTGCTCTGCGTTGCCTTTCCTGGCCATGCTTTTTCAGGCCACGCTTTCCTTTGTCTTACTTTGCTTCGTATTCCTGGCACCTCTTGGTTTTACTTTCTCTGCTCTGCTTTGCTTTTCCTACACCTGCTGTGCTTTGCCTCGCCTCAAACTGCATTCTTTACTTTGCTCTACGTTTCCTGGCCCTGCTGGGACTTTCCTTGTACAAGTTTGCACTGCTTTGCTTTGCCTTGCTCTGCGTTGCCTTTCCTGACCATGCTTTTTCAGGCCATGCTTTCCCTTGTCTTGCTTCGCTTTGTTTTCCTGCCACGGCTTTGCTTTACCTTCTCTGCTCTGCTTTGCTTTTCCTACCCCTGCTGTGCTTTGCCTCGCCTCAAACTGCTCTCTTTACTCTGCTCTACGTTTCCTGGCACTGCTGGGACTTTCCTTGTACCAGTTTGCACTGCTTTGCTTTGCGTTGCTCGGCTTTCCTCTTCATTTCTCTGCTCTCCTGTGCTGCGCTAGGCTTCCTTTGCAGACCGTCCCGACGATTTTGCCGATGAGGCTATCGGTATATTTCGGAACGCATAAACCCTCAGACACACAGCTGGGCCTCCCCGCAGCCCGGACACTGTCCCCTCGCAACTCGAGGGTGGGGGCAGCAGGCCCGGCCACCCGACATGGTCAGTTCTCTGGCCCTAGCCGTGTGGCCTGCCGCTAGGCGGGCCCCACTGCTATTCGTCTGGGGACGGTGTTGGGTGAGGTTTTGAACGACGATCAGTAAATACATGATTCCCACAACTACAGTGGATGGAAGGCAAGAATAAATAAATAAATAAATAAATGCAGGGGGAAAAAAAAAATAAATAAATAAAATCAGGTAAAGCAAGACATGGTTCTTGCCCGCTGTCACGGCGGACTATGAGGGTTCAGGGAGGCCGGGGAGCGGGCGAGCAGGGTACAGCCACCGTCCGAGTCTGGCCGCCAGCTCTACCCGGCATGAGGGCCCTGCGGTCTTTGCCCCGCAGACACTGGGAACCGGCAGGAGGGCTTGCCGCCAGCTCCTTACATTTGCTTCGCTTCTCTTTCTTTTTCCTTGCTCTGCTTTGCTTTGCTCTGCTCTTCCGGGCACACTTTTGGTTTTCCTTCTCTCCTTTCCTCTGCTGTTCCTGCCCCTGCTTTGCTTTGCTTTGCCTCAGATTGCTTTGCTTTGATTCGTTTGCTTTGTCTTTCCTGGCAATGCTTTGCTTTTCCTCGTGCTACTTTGCTTCGCTTTCCTTTGCCTTGCTCTGCTTTTCTGGCCGTGCTTTGTTTGGTTTTGCTTTACTTTGCCTTCCCTCTTTGACACTGTTTTAGTTTTCCTCGTGCTGCCTTGCTTTCCCTTTCTCTGCTTTGCCTTCCCTGCGCATGCTTTCTTTTGCTTTTTCAGGCCACGCTTTCCTTTGTTTAGCTTTGCTTTGTATTCCTGGCACTGCTTCTCTTTTCCTTCTCTACGTTGCTTTGTTTTCCTACCCCCGCTGTGCTTCGCCTTGCCTCAATTTCTTTCTTTCCTTTGCTCTACCTTTCCTGGCCCTGCTTTGTTTTTGCTTGTGCTACTTTGCTCTGCTTTGCTTTGCCTTACTCTCATTTGCCTTTCCTGGCCATGCTTTGCTTTGCTTTTCTTACCCCTGCTTTTCTTTCCTTTTCTGGCCCTGCTTTCTTTTACTTTGCTTCACTTTGCCTTGAATTCCAGACAGTGCTTTGCTTTGTCTTGTGCTGCTTTGCTTTGTTTTGCATTGCTGTGCTTTGCATTCCCTGGCCCTCTTTTTTGTTTTTCTTCCCCTCCCCCCCCCCCCCCAACCCCCCCCCCACCGCCCCCCCCCCGCCATGCTTTCCTTTGTTTTGCTTTGCTTTGTGTTCCTGGCTCTGCTATGCATTTCTTTGTGCTGTTTTGCTCTGCTTTGCTTTGCCTTGCTCTGCTTTGCCTTTCCTGGCCATGCTTTGCTTTGCTTTTTCTGGCCCTACTTTGCTTTGGTTTTTTTGTTTGCTCGGTTGTTTTTTTTTTACCCTTTTTCCTTTGTTTTCTCTGGCCGTGCTTTGCTTTTCCTTATGCCACTTTCTTTTCCCTAGCGGGGCTTTGCTTTGCCTTGCTCTGCTTTCCTCCGCATTGCTCTGCTCTGCTCTGCTTTGCTGCTCTAGGCTCCTTTTGCAGACCGTCCCACCGATTTTGCCGACGAGTCGATCGGTGTATTTAGAAACACGTAAACCCTCAGACGCACACCTTGACCTCCCCCCACCTCGGCGACTGTCCCCTCGGAACTGGCGGACGAGGGGACAGGGATCTGACCACCGGGCCGGGTCTATTCTGTGGCCCCCGCTGTCCGGCGAGCCGCCAGGTGGGCCCCGTTGCTATTCGTCTGGGGAGGGTGGGGGTTGCGAACGACGCTAAGTAACTACGTGATTCCTAAAAGTAAAGGGGGAAACAGACAACGATTATTATTATTATTACTACTACTGTTTTTATTATGTTTTCGTTATATATATATTTACTCTTATTTAGTACTTTCTTTTGTAATAACTCTTAAGTAGTATATATAATATTATATATCTATGGATCGTTTATGTAACGATAAAAAGCTAAAGCAAACCGGCCGGGCAGCCAGCCACACCGAGTCGCACAGGTGGCGAGCTGCTCGTGACCGAGCGGGAGCCTCTTATGTCAGAGCGGCCGGCGGCCGGAAGCAACCGGGGGCCGCTGCCACACCCTCGCCTTCTTGAACGCCCGCCTCCCCGTAACCCGGCAACGGGCCCCTCCCTATTCGTCTGGGGCGGGTGGGAGGTGCGATTTCGAACGACACTAAGGAACTACACGTTTCGTATTCACAGCACTGTTTTTCTTTGCTTTGCTTTTCCTGGCCCTGCTTTGCTTTGCTTTGCATTCGTGGCACCGCTTTGTTTTTCCCGGCCCTGTTTTGCTTTGTTTTTACTGACCCCGATTCGTTTTGCTTTTCTTGGCCCTGCTTGACTTTTCTTTGCCCGATAAGGCTTTCTTTTTCCTCGCAGGGTTTGCTTTGCTTTGCCTTGCTCTGCTTTGCCTTCCCTGGCCCTGCTACGTTTTGCTTCTTCCGGCCACGCTTTCCTTTGCTTAGCTTTGCTTCGTATTCCTAGCGCCGCTTTGCTTTTTCTTCTCTGCTTTGCTTTGCTTCTCCTACCCCTGCTGTGCTTCGCCTCGCCTCAAAGTCCTTTGCTTTGCCTTTCCTGGCCCTGCTTTGCTTTTCCTCGTGCTACTTTGCTTTGCCTTGGTCTGCTTTGCTTTTCCTTGCCGTGCTTCGTTTTGTTTTGCTCTGCTTTGTATTCACCGCATCGCCTTGCTTTCCTTGGCCCTGCATTTTTTTTTAATTTTTTTTTTTCTCTGTCCCTCTTTGTTTAGCTTTCCCTGGACCTGCTTTGCTTTGCTTTGCGTTCCCGGCACCTCTTTTCTTTTCCTGGACCTCCTTTGCTTGGGTTTTTCTCGCCCTTCTTTGTTTTGCTTTTCCCGGCCCTGCCTTCCTTTGTTTGGCTTTATTTCGTATTCATGACGCCGCTTTTCTTTTCCTGGACCTCCTTTGCTTGGGTTTTTCTCGCCCTTCTTTGTTTTGATTTCCTGGCCCTGCTTTGCTTTGTTTTTACTGACCCCGATTCCTTTTGCTTTTCCTGGCCCTGCCTGACTTTTCTTTGCCCGATAAGGCTTTCTTTTTCCTTGCAGGGTTTGCTTTGCTTTGCCTTGCTCTGCTTTGCCTTCCCTGGCCCTGCTACGTTTTGCTTCTTCCGGCCACGCTTTCCTTTGCTTAGCTTTGCTTCGTATTCCTGGCGCTGCTTTGCTTTTTCTTCTCTGCTTTGCTTTGCTTCTCCTACCCCTGCTGTGCTTCGCCTCGCCTCAAAGTCCTTTGCTTTGCCTTTCCTGGCCCTGCTTTGCTTTTCCTTGTGCTACTTTGCTCTGCTTTGCTTTGCCTTACTCTCATTTGCCTTTCCTGGCCATGCTTTGCTTTGCTTTTCTTACCCCTGCTTTTCTTTCCTTTTCTGGCCCTGCTTTGTTTTACTTTGCTTCACTTTGCCTTGAATTCCAGACAGTGCTTTGCTTTGTCTTGTGCTGCTTTGCTTTGTTTTGCATTGCTGTGCTTTGCATTCCCTGGCCCTCTTTTTTTTTTTCTTTCTTCGCCCCCCCCCCCCCCCCCCCCCCGCTTCTCCCCCCGCCCCCCCCCCCCCGGCCATGCCTTCCTTTGTTTTGCTTTGCTTTGTGTTCCTGGCTCTGCTATGCATTTCTTTGTGCTGCTTTGCTCTGCTTTGCTTTGCCTTGCTCTGCATTCCCTGGCCCTCATTTTTTTTTTTTTTTCTCCCCCCCCACCCCGGCCATGCCTTCCTTTGTTTGCTTTGCTTTGTGTTCCTGGCTCTGCTATGTATTTCTTTGTGCTGCTTTGCTCTGCTTTGCCTTTCCTGGCCATGCTTTGCTTTGCTTTTTCTGGCCCTGCTTTGTTTTGTTTTTTTTTTTTTGTTTGTTTGTTTTTTGTTTTTTGGTTTTTTTTTTACCCTTTTTCCTTTGTTTTTTCTGGCCGTGCTTTGCTTTTCCTTATGCCACTTTCTTTTCCCTAGCGGGGCTTTGCTTTGCCTTGCTCTGCTTTCCTCCGCATTGCTCTGCTCTGCTCTGCTTTGCTGCTCTAGGCTTCTTTTGCAGACCGTCCCACCGATTTTGCCGACGAGTCGATCGGTGTATTTAGAAACACGTAAACCCTCAGACGCACACCTTGACCTCCCCCCACCTCGGCGACTGTCCCCTCGGAACTGGCGGACGAGGGGACAGGGATCTGGCCACCGGGCCGGGTCTATTCTGTGGCCCCCGCTGTCCGGCGAGCCGCCAGGTGGGCCCCGTTGCTATTCGTCTGGGGAGGGTGGGGGTTGCGAACGACGCTAAGTAACTACTCGATTCGTAAAAGTAAAGGGGGAAACAGACAACGATTATTATTATTATTACTACTACTCTTTTTATTATGTTTTCGTTATATATATATTTACTCTAATTTAGTACTTTCTTTTGTAATAACTCTTAAGTAGTATATATAATATTATATATCTATGGATCGTTTATGTAACGATAAAAAGCTAAAGCAAACCGGCCAGGCAGCCAGCCACACCGAGTCGCACAGGTGGCGAGCTGCTCGTGACCGAGCGGGAGCCTCTTATGTCAGAGCGGCCGGCGGCCGGAAGCAACCGGGGGCCGCTGCCACACCCTCGCCTTCTTGAACGCCCGCCTCCCCGTAACCCGGCAACGGGCCCCTCCCTATTCGTCTGGGGCGGGTGGGGGGTGCGATTTCGGACGACACTAAGGAACTACACGTTTCGTATTCACAGCGCTGTTTTTCTTTGCTTTGCTTTTCCTGGCCCTGCTTTGCTTTGCTTTGCATTCGTGGCACCGCTTTGTTTTTCCCGGCCCTGTTTTGCTTTGTTTTTACTGACCCCGATTCGTTTTGCTTTTCCTGGCCCTGCTTGACTTTTCTTTGCCCGATAAGGCTTTCTTTTTCCTTGCAGGGTTTGCTTTGCTTTGCCTTGCTCTGCTTTGCCTTCCCTGGCCCTGCTACGTTTTGCTTCTTCCGGCCACGCTTTCCTTTGCTTAGCTTTGCTTCGTATTCCTGGCGCAGCTTTGCTTTTTCTTCTCTGCTTTGCTTTGCTTCTCCTACCCCTGCTGTGCTTCGCCTCGCCTCAAAGTCCTTTGCTTTGCCTTTCCTGGCCCTGCTTTGCTTTTCCTTGTGCTACTTTGCTCTGCTCTGCTTTGCCTTAC
The DNA here is from genome assembly GCF_964034855.1 of Anser brachyrhynchus. NCBI lineage: Eukaryota > Metazoa > Chordata > Aves > Anseriformes > Anatidae > Anser > Anser brachyrhynchus. The sequence goes on along the minus strand of NW_027663534.1, from coordinate 224,788 downwards.
TGTCATTTGCCTTTCCTGGCCATGCTTTGCTTTGCTTTTCTTACCCCTGCTTTTCTTTCCTTTTCTGGCCCTGCTTTCTTTTACTTTGCTTCACTTTGCCTTGAATTCCAGACAGTGCTTTGCTTTGTCTTGTGCTGCTTTGCTTTGTTTTGCATTGCTGTGCTTTGCATTCCCTGGCCCTCTTTTTTTTTTTCTTTCTTCGCCCCCCCCCCCCGCTTCTCCCCCCGCCTCCCCCCCCCCCCCCGGCCATGCCTTCCTTTGTTTTGCTTTGCTTTGTGTTCCTGGCTCTGCTATGCATTTCTTTGTGCTGCTTTGCTCTGCTTTGCTTTGCCTTGCTCTGCATTCCCTGGCCCTCATTTTTTTTTTTTTTTCCTCCCCCCCCACCCCGGCCATGCCTTCCTTTGTTTGCTTTGCTTTGTGTTCCTGGCTCTGCTATGTATTTCTTTGTGCTGCTTTGCTCTGCTTTGCCTTTCCTGGCCATGCTTTGCTTTGCTTTTTCTGGCCCTGCTTTGTTTTGGTTTTTTTTGTTTGTTTGTTTGTTTGTTTGTTTGTTTGTTTGTTTTTTTTACCCTTTTTCCTTTGTTTTTTCTGGCCGTGCTTTGCTTTTCCTTATGCCACTTTCTTTTCCCTAGCGGGGCTTTGCTTTGCCTTGCTCTGCTTTCCTCCGCATTGCTCTGCTCTGCTCTGCTTTGCTGCTCTAGGCTTCTTTTGCAGACCGTCCCACCGATTTTGCCGACGAGTCGATCGGTGTATTTAGAAACACGTAAACCCTCAGACGCACACCTTGACCTCCCCCCACCTCGGCGACTGTCCCCTCGGAACTGGCGGACGAGGGGACAGGGATCTGACCACCGGGCCGGGTCTATTCTGTGGCCCCCGCTGTCCGGCGAGCCGCCAGGTGGGCCCCGTTGCTATTCGTCTGGGGAGGGTGGGGGTTGCGAACGACGCTAAGTAACTACTCGATTCGTAAAAGTAAAGGGGGAAACTGACAACGATTATTATTACTACTACTCTTTTTATTATGTTTTCGTTATATATATATTTACTCTTATTTAGTACTTTCTTTTGTAATAACTCTTAAGTAGTATACGTAATATTAAATATCTATCGATCGTTTATATAACGATAAAAAGCTAAAGCAAACCGGCCGGGCAGCCAGCCACACCGAGTCGCACAGGTGGCGAGCTGCTCGTGACCGAGCGGGAGCCTCTTATGTCAGAGCGGCCGGCGGCCGGAAGCAACCGGGGGCCGCTGCCACACCCTCGCCTTCTTGAACGCCCGCCTCCCCGTAACCCGGCAACGGGCCCCTCCCTATTCGTCTGGGGCGGGTGGGGGGTGCGATTTCGGACGACACTAAGGAACTACACGTTTCGTATTCACAGCGCTGTTTTTCTTTGCTTTGCTTTTCCTGGCCCTGCTTTGCTTTGCTTTGCATTCGTGGCACCGCTTTGTTTTTCCCGGCCCTGTTTTGCTTTGTTTTTACTGACCCCGATTCGTTTTGCTTTTCCTGGCCCTGCCTGACTTTTCTTTGCCCGATAAGGCTTTCTTTTTCCTCGCAGGGTTTGCTTTGCTTTGCCTTGCTCTGCTTTGCCTTCCCTGGCCCTGCTACGTTTTGCTTCTTCCGGCCACGCTTTCCTTTGCTTAGCTTTGCTTCGTATTCCTGGCGCCGCTTTGCTTTTTCTTCTCTGCTTTGCTTTGCTTCTCCTACCCCTGCTGTGCTTCGCCTCGCCTCAAAGTCCTTTGCTTTGCCTTTCCTGGCCCTGCTTTGCTTTTCCTCGCGCTACTTTGCTTTGCCTTGGTCTGCTTTGCTTTTCCTTGCCGTGCTTTGTTTTGTTTTGCTCTGCTTTGTATTCACCGCATCGCCTTGCTTTCCTTGGTCCTGCATTTTTTTTTTTTTTTTTTCTCTGTCCCTCTTTGTTTAGCTTTCCCTGGACCTGCTTTGCTTTGCTTTGCGTTCCTGGCACCTCTTTGCTTTTCGCGGACCTCCTTTGCTTGGGTTTTTCTCGCCCTTCTTTGTTTTGCTTTTCCCGGCCCTGCCTTGCTTTGTTTGGCTTTATTTCGTATTCATGACGCCTCTTTTCTTTTCCTGGACCTCCTTTGCTTGGGTTTTTCTCGCCCTTCTTTGTTTTGCTTTTCCTGGCCCTGCTTTGCTCTGTTTGGCTTTACTTTGTGTTCAGGACGCCGCTTTTCTTTTCCTGGACCTCCTTTGCTTTGGTTTTTCTCGCCCCCTGCTTCGTTTTGCTTTTCCTGGCCCTCCTTGACTTTGCTTTTCTTCGTTCCGCTTTCTT
>NW_027663534.1:187500-210000 GCF_964034855.1 Anser brachyrhynchus | reverse complement strand
GACCGGTGAAAGCCGCCGGGGACGCCCCCGGACGCTCAGCGTTCGTGCGCCGGCGGACCACCCGCCGCTTTTCTCCACAGCTCTTTCTTTTCCCAGCGACTCGCGCGCGCGAGACCACTTCTCGCTGCCCGGCGGGGCGAGGGGGGGGGCGGGAGGGAGTCGGCAGGCAGCTAAGGTTGACCAGTCGACAGAACCGACCCCCGAGCCCACGCCGCCACCGACGCCGCGCGACCCCTTTTCGTGCGCCGGCTCCCCCAGCCGCAAGTGCTCGCTCAGCACCGCTTCAGGAGCAGAGTCCCCGCTCTCTCCTAGAGACGGACACAAAAGTCACCGCCCCCGAAAAGCTCCAAGACCTTTTCAAGAGTCCCGCAGCGAGGCACCCGAGAGCAACCGACTTTTACCTCGACGTAACTGGAGGCAGAAAGAAACAGCGACGCCTACGACACCTTCCGAGCCGTCTCACGACCTACTCATCTACCGCTAGCCCCACGGCACGCCGCCAAGTCCCGTCCGAGTCAGGGTAGACGTGGCCGCCGTTCCCACAGCCCGACCGTCAGCGACCTCCTCCAGGCGGGCAGACGGGGCGCCCTCGGTAGGACACGGGGAGACTAGGCGGCCACGGGAGGACGCGGCACACCCGGCGACCGCAGGAGGACACCGGCAGACCCGCCGGCCGGGACCGAACGACGTCGGTCGGTCTGCCTTCCTTCGCTTTTCGTACGGGCCGTTCCGGCCCTTTTCGGACCTTTTCGGACCTTTTCGGCCCTTTCCGGCGCTATTCGCTGCTTTTCGCGTGGACGGACCCACTCGGGAACCGCGCGACCGACCGACAGACGGATGCCTTTGGACGTGCGCGCGCGCGTCCGTCGGTGCCGGGCAGACCCCGACGCCGTTCTCGCTGCCGGCCCCGCTGCAGCGACCCCTACAGGTCGCCACGGGCTATGCAAACACGGCGACCGCATAGACCCGGCGGCCGCAGGAGGACACGGGGAGACTAGGCGGCCACAGGAGGACGCGGTACACCCGGCAACCGCAGGAGGACACCGGCAGACCCGCCGGCCGGGACCGAACGCCGTCGGTCGGTCTGCCTTCCTTCGCTTTTCGTACGGGCCGTTCCGGCCCTTTTCGGACCTTTTCGGGCCTTTTCGGACCTTTCCGGCGCTTTTCGATGCTTTTCGCCTGGGCGGACCCACTCGGGAATCGCTTGACCGACCGACCGACCGACGGACGCCTTTGGACATGCGCGCGCATGCGTCCTTCGGCTTCCGGGTAGACCCGGACGCCGTTCTCGGCCAGGCGTTTGCCTCTGACGTCAGAGCGACGGGCGGCCCGAGGCAACCGGGGGCCGCGGCCGCGAGCTCGCCTTCTCGAACACCCGCCTCCCCGTAGCCCGGCTACCGGCCCCTATTCGCCTGGGGCGGGTTGGGCTGGGGGGGAGCGACTTTGCACCACGCTAAGCAACTACACGTTTCGTTTTCACAGCACTGTTTTGCTTTGATATGCTTCTCCTGCCACCGCTACGCGTTGCTTTTCCTGACCCTGCTTGACTATGCTTTTCCTGATAAGGCTTTCTTTTCCTTCCGAGGCTTTCCTTCGTCTCGCATTTCTTCCCTTTGCACTGCCGACCGTACCCGGCATGAGGGCCCTGCGGTCTTTGCCCCGCAGACACTGGGAACCGGCAGGAGGGCTGGCCGCCAGCTCCTTGCATTTGCTTCGCTTCTCTTTGTTTCTCCTTGCTTTGCTTTGCTTTGCTCTGCTCTTCCGGGCACAGTTTTGCTTTTCCTTCTCTGCGTTCCTCTGCTGTTCTCGCCCCTGCTTTGCTTTCCTTTGCCTCAGATTGCTTTGCGTCAGATTGCTTTGCTTTTTTTTTGTTGTTGTTTTTGTTTCTTTTTTTCTTCTTCTTCTTTTTTTTTTTTTTTTTTTTTTGTTAATATAGATACATATTCATTTTATTGCTTTGTTTTATTTTTGGACCTTTTGGCTTTGGTTTTCCTGGCCGCGCTTTGCTTTGCCTGGCCCTGCTTGTCATTTCTTTTCATTATGCCGCATTCTTTTCCCTAGCAGGGCTTTGCTTTGCCTTGCTCGGCTTTCCTCTTCATTTCTCTGCTCTCCTGTGCTGCGCTAGGCTTCCTTTGCAGACCGTCCCGACGATTTTGCCGATGAGGCGATCGGTATATTTAGGAACGCATAAACCCTCAGACACACAGCTGGGCCTCCCCGCAGCCCGGACACTGTCCCCTCGCAACTCGAGGGTGGGGGCAGCAGGCCCGGCCACCCGACATGGTCAGTTCTGTGGCCCCAGCCGTGTGGCCTGCTGCTAGGCGGTCCCCACTGCTCCCCGTCTGGGGACGGCGTTGGGTGAGGTTTTGAACGACGATCAGTAACTACATGATTCCCACAACTACATTGGATGGAAGGCAACAATCAATAAATAAATAAATAAATAAAGATAAAACCAGGTAAAGCAAGACATGGTTCTTGCCCGCTGTCACGGCGGACTATGAGGTGTCAGGGAGGCCGGGGAGCGGGCGAGCAGGGTACAGCCACGTTGTGGTTTAACCCGGCTGGCAGCTAAACACCACACAGTCGTTCGCTCACCCTCCCCCCTCCCTCTCTGGGATGGGGGAGAGAAACGGGAAAGTGAAGCCGGTGAGTTGAGATAAAGACAGTTTATTAAGACAGGAATATAATAATATAAGGAATATAAGGAATATAATAATAACAATAATAATAATAATAGTGATAATGATAATAGTATTAACAATAATAATGTGTAAGAAAACAAGTGATGCACAATGCAATTGCTCACCACCCGCTGACCGATGCCCAGCCTATTCCCGAGCAGCCGGCCCCCCCACCCCGGCCAGCCACCCCTATATATTGTTTAGCCATCCGAGTCTGGCCGCCAGCTCTACCCGGCATGAGGGCCCTGCGGTCTTTGCCCCGCAGACACTGGGAACCGGCAGGAGGGCTGGCCGCCAGCTCCTTACATTTGCTTCGCTTCTCTTTCTTTTTCCTTGCTCTGCTTTGCTTTGCTCTGCTCTGCTCTTCCGGGCACACTTTTGCTTTTCCTTCTCTACTTTGCTCTGCTGTTCTTGCCCCTGCTTTGCTTTGCTTTGCCTCAGATTGCTTTGCTTTGCTTTGTTTGCTCTGTCTTTCCTGGCAATGCTTTGCTTTTCCTCGTGCTACTTCGCTTTGCTTTGCTTTGCCTTGCTCTGCTTTGCCTCCACTGGCCATGTTTTCTTTTGCTTTTTCAGGCCACGCTTTCCTTTGTCTTGCTTTGCTTTGTATTCCTGCCACGGCTTTGCTTTACCTTCTCTGCTCTGCTTTGCTTTTCCTACCCCTGCTGTGCTTTGCCTTGCTTCCTCAAACTGCTTTCTTCCTTTTGCTCTACATTTCCTGGCACTGCTTTCCTTTTCGTTGTGCTACTTCACTTTGCTTTGCTCTGCCTTGCACTGCTTTGCCTTTCCTGGACACGCTTTACTTTGCTTTTCCTGGCCCTGCTTTGCTTGGGTTTCTTTTTGCCTTTTTTTTTTTTTTTTTTTACTTTAGATATATATTCATTGCATTGCTTTGTTTTATTTCTGGACCTTTTTACTTTGGTTTTCCTGGCCGCGCTTTGCTTTTCCTGACCCTGCATTTTCGGGCCATGCTTTCCTTTGTCTTGCTTCGCTTAGTATTCCTGGCACCTCTTGGTTTTACTTTCTCTGCTCTGCTTTGCTTTTCCTACCCCTGCTGTGCTTTGCCTTGCCTCAAACTGCTTTCTTTACTTTGCTCTACGTTTCCTGGCCCTGCTGGGACTTTCCTTGTACGAGTTTGCACTGCTTTGCTTTGCCTTGCTCTGCTTTGCCTTTCCTGGCCGTGCTTTTTCAGGCCACGCTTTCCTTTGTCTTGCTTCGCTTCGTATTCCTGGCACCTCTTGGTTTTACTTTCTCTGCTCTGCTTTGCTTTTCCTACCCCTGCTCTGCTTTGCCTCGCCTCAAACTGCTTTCTTTACTTTGCTCTACCTTTCCTGGCACTGCTGGGACTTTCCTTGTACAAGTTTGCACTGCTTCGCTTTGCCTTGCTCTGCGTCGCCTTTCCTGACCATGCTTTTTCAGGCCATGCTTTCCTTTGTTTTGCTTCGCTTTGTATTCCTGCCACGGCTTTGCTTTACCATCTCTGCTCTGCTTTGCTTTTCCTACCCCTGCTGTGCTTAGCCTCGCCTCAAACTGCTTTCTTTACTTTGCTCTACGTGTCCTGGCACTGCTGGGACTTTCCTTGTACGAGTTTGCACTGCTTTGCTTTGCCTTGCTCTGCGTTGCCTTTCCTGGCCGTGCTTTTTCCGGCCACGCTTTCCTTTGTTTTGCTTTGCTTTTTATTCCAGGCACCTCTTGGTTTTACTTTCTCTGCTCTGCTCTGCTTTTCCTACCCCTGCTGTGCTTTGCCTTGCCTCAAACTGCTTTCGTAACTTTGTCTACGTTTCCTGGCACTGCTGGGACTTTCCTTGTACAAGTTTGCACTGCTTTGCTTTGCCTTGCTCTGCTTTGCCTTTCCGGGACATGCTTTTTCAGGCCACGCTTTCCTTTGTCTTGCTCTGCTTTTATTCCTGGCACTTCTTGGTTTTACTTTCTCTGCTCTGCTTTGCTTTTCCTACCCCTGCTGTGCTTTGCCTTGCCTCAAACTGCTTTCTTTACTTTGCTCTACCTTTCCTGGCACTGCTGGGACTTTCCTTGTACAAGTTTGCACCGCTTTGCTTTGCCTTGCTCTGCGTTGCCTTTCCTGACCATGCTTTTTCAGGCCATGCTTTCCCTTGTCTTGCTTCGCTTTGTTTTCCTGCCACGGCTTTGCTTTACCTTCTCTGCTCTGCTTTGCTTTTCCTACCCCTGCTGTGCTTTGCCTCGCCTCAAACTGCTCTCTTTACTCTGCTCTACGTTTCCTGGCACTGCTGGGACTTTCCTTGTACGAGTTTGCACTGCTTTGCTTTGCCTTGCTCGGCTTTCCTCTTCATTTCTCTGCTCTCCTGTGCTGCGCTAGGCTTCCTTTGCAGACCGTCCCGACGATTTTGCCGAGGAGGCGATCGGTATATTTCGGAACGCATAAACCCTCAGACACACAGCTGGGCCTCCCCGCAGCCCGGACACTGTCCCCTCGCAACTCGAGGGTGGGGGCAGCAGGCCCGGCCACCCGACATGGTCAGTTCTGTGGCCCCAGCCGTGTGGCCTGCCGCTAGGCGGGCCCCACTGCTATTCGTCTGGGGACGGCGTTGGGTGAGGTTTTCAACGACGGTAAGTAACTACATGATTCCCACAACTACATTGGATGGAAGGCAACAATAAATAAATAAATAAATAAATAAATAAATAAATAAAGATAAAACCAGGTAAAGCAAGACATGGTTCTTGCCCACTGTCACGGCGGACTAAGAGGTGTCAGGGAGGCCGGGGAGCGGGCGAGCAGGGTACAGCCACCGTCCGAGTCTGGCCGCCAGCTCTACCCGGCATGAGGGCCCTGCGGTCTTTGCCCCGCAGACACTGGGAACCGGCAGGAGGGCTGGCCGCCAGCTCCTTACATGTGCTTCGCTTCTCTTTGTTTTTCCTTGCTCTGCTTTGCTTTGCTCTGCTCTGCTCTTCCGGGCACACTTTTGCTTTTCCTTCTCTACTTTCCTCTGCTGTTCCTGCCCCTGCTTTGCTTTGCTTTGCCTCAGATTGCTTTGCTTTGCTTTGTTTGCTTTGTCTTTCCTGGCAATGTTATGCTTTTCCTCGTGCTACTTCGCTTTGCTTTGCTTTGCTTTGCCTTGCTCTAGTTTGCCTCCACTGGCCATGCTTTCTTTTGCTTTTTCAGGCCACGCTTTCCTTTGTTTTGCTTTGCTTTGTATTCCTGCCACGGCTTTGCTTTACCTTCTCTGCTCTGCTTTGCTTTTCCTACCCCTGCTGTGCTTTGCCTCGCCTCAAACTGCTTTCGTTAGTTTGCTCTACCTTTCCTGGCACTGCTGGGACTTTCCTTGTACGAGTTTGCACTGCTTTGCTTTGCCTTGCTCTGCGTTGCCTTTCCTGGCCATGCTTTTTCAGGCCATGCTTTCCTTTGTTTTCCTTTGCTTCGTATTCCTGGCGCCTCTTGGTTTTACCTTCTCTGCTCTGCTTTGCTTTTCCTACCCCTGCAGTGCTTTGCCTCGCCTCAAACTGCTTTCTTTACTTTGCTCTACCTTTCCTGGCACTGCTGGGACTTCCCTTGTACGAGTTCGCACTGCTTTGCTTTGCCTTGCTCTGCTTTGCCTCCACTGGCCGTGTTTTCTTTTGCTTTTTCAGGCCACGCTTTCCTTTGTCTTGCTTCGCTTCGCTTTGTATTCCTGGCACTTCTAGGTTTTACTTTCTCTGCTCTGCTTTGCCTTGCCTCCAACTGCTTTCGTTACTTTGCTCTACCTTTCCTGGCCCTGCTGGGACTTTCCTTGTACGAGTTTGCACTGCTTTGCTTTGCCTTGCTCTGCTTTGCCTTTCCTGGCCGTGCTTTTTCAGGCCACGCTTTCCTTTGTTTTGCTTTGCTTTTTATTCCAGGCACCTCTTGGTTTTACTTTCTCTGCTCTGCTCTGTTTTTCCTACCCCTGCTGTGCTTTGCCTTGCCTCCTCAAACTGCTTTCTTTCTTTTGCTCTACATTTCCTGGCCCTGCTTTGCTTTTCCCTGTGCTACTTTCCTTTGCTTTGCTCTGCCTTGCACCGCTTTGCCTTTCCTGGACACGCTTTTCTTTGCTTTTCCTGGCCCTGCTTTGCTTGGTCTTTTTTTTGCGTTTTTTTGTTTTCTTTGTTTGTTTGTTTGTTTGTTTTATTTTAGTATAGATACATTTTCATTGCATTGCTTTGTTTTATTTTTGGACCTTTTTGCTTTGGTTTTCCTGGCCACGCTTTGCTTTTCCTGGCCATGCTTTTTCAGGCCATGCTTTCCTTTGTTTTGCTTTGCTTCGTATTCCTGCCACGACTTTGCTTTCCCTTCTCTGCTCTGCTTTGCTTTTCCTACCCCTGTTGTGCTTTGTCTCGCCTCAAACTGCTTTCTTTCTTTTGCTCTACATTTCCTGGCCCTGCTTTGCTTTTCCTTGTGCTACTTTCCTTTGCTCTGCTCTGCCTTGCACCGCTTTGCCTTTCCTGGACACGCTTTTCTTTGCTTTTCCTGGCCCTGCTTTGCTTGGTCTTTTTTTTGCGTTTTTTTGTTTTGTTTGTTTGTTTGTTTGTTTGTTTTATTTTAGTATAGATACATTTTCATTGCATTGCTTTGTTTTATTTTTGGACCTTTTTGCTTTGGTTTTCCTGGCCACGCTTTGCTTTTCCTGGCCATGCTTTTTCAGGCCATGCTTTCCTTTGTTTTGCTTTGCTTCGTATTCCTGCCACGACTTTGCTTTACCTTCTCTGCTCTGCTTTGCTTTTCCTACCCCTGTTGTGCTTTGTCTCGCCTCAAACTGCTTTCTTTACTTTGCTCTACGTTTCCTGGCACTGCTGGGACTTTCCTTGTACGAGTTTGCACTGCTTTGCTTTGCCTTGCTCTGCGTTGCCTTTCCTGGCCATGCTTTTTCGGGCCACGCTTTCCTTTGTTTTGCTTTGCTTCGTATTCCTGGCACCTCTTGGTTTTACTTTCTCTGCTCTGCTCTGCTTGTCCTACCCCTGCTGTGCTTTGCCTTGCCTCAAACTGCTTTCGTTACTTTGCTCTACGGTTCCTGGCACTGCTGGGACTTTCCTTGTACAAGTTTGCACTGCTTTGCTTTGCCTTGCTCGGCTTTCCTCTTCATTGCTCTGCTCTCCTGTGCTGCGCTAGGCTTCCTTTGCAGACCGTCCTGACGATTTTGCCGATGAGGCGATCGGTATATTTCGGAACGCATAAACCCTCAGACACACAGCTGGGCCTCCCCGCAGCCCGGACACTGTCCCCTCGCAACTCGAGGGTGGGGGCAGCAGGCCCGGCCACCCGACATGGTCAGTTCTGTGGCCCCAGCCGTGTGGCCCACCGCTAGGCGGTCCCCACTGCTCCCCGTCTGGGGACGGTGTTGGGTGAGGTTTTGAACGACGATCAGTAAATACATGATTCCCACAACTACATTGGATGGAAGGCAAGAATAAATAAATAAATAAATAAATGCAGGGGGGAAAAAAAAAAAAAAAATCAGGTAAAGCAAGACATGGTTCTTGCCCGCTGTCACGGCGGACTATGAGGGTTCAGGGAGGCCGGGGAGCGGGCGAGCAGGGTACAGCCACCATCCGAGTCTGGCCGCCAGCTCTACCCGGCATGAGGGCCCTGCGGTCTTTGCCCCGCAGACACTGGGAACCGGCAGGAGGGCTGGCCGCCAGCTCCTTACATTTGCTTCGCTTCTCTTTCTTTTTCCTTGCTCTGCTTTGCTCTGCTCTGCTCTTCCGGGCACACTTTTGCTTTTCCTTCTCTACTTTGCTCTGCCTTTCTTGCCCCCGCTTTGCTTTGCTTTGCCTCAGATTGCTTTGCTTTGCTTTGTTTGCTCTGTCTTTCCTGGCACTGCTTTGCTTTTCCTTGTGCTACTTCACTTTGCTTTGCTCTGCCTTGCACTGCTTTGCCTTTCCTGGACACGCTTTACTTTGCTTTTCCTGGCCCTGCTTTGCTTGGTTTTTTTTTTGCCTTTTTTTTTTTTTTTTTTTTTTTTTTTACTTTAGATATATATTCATTGCATTGCTTTGTTTTATTTCTGGACCTTTTTACTTTGGTTTTCCTGGCCGCGCTTTGCTTTTCCTGGCCCTGCTTTTTCAGGCCATGCTTTCCTTTGTCTTACTTTGCTTCGTATTCCTGGCACCTCTTGGTTTTACTTTCTCTGCTCTGCTTTGCTTTTCCTACCCCTGCTCTGCTTTGCCTCGCCTCAAACTGCATTCTTTACTTTGCTCTACGTTTCCTGGCCCTGCTGGGACTTTCCTTGTACGAGTTTGCACTGCTTTGCTTTGCCTTGCTCTGCTTTGCCTTTCCGGGACATGCTTTTTCAGGCCACGCTTTCCTTTGTCTTGCTCTGCTTTTATTCCTGGCACTTCTTGGTTTTACTTTCTCTGCTCTGCTCTGTTTTTCCTACCCCTGCTGTGCTTTGCCTTGCGTCCTCAAACTGCTTTCTTTCTTTTGCTCTACATTTCCTGGCCCTGCTTTGCTTTTCCTTGTGCTACTTTCCTTTGCTTTGCTCTGCCTTGCACCGCTTTGCCTTTCCTGGACACGCTTTTCTTTGCTTTTCCTGGCCCTGCTTTGCTTGGTCTTTTTTTTGCATTTTTTTGTTTTCTTTGTTTGTTTGTTTGTTTGTTTTATTTTAATATAGATACATTTTCATTGCATTGCTTTGTTTTATTTTTGGACCTTTTTGCTTTGGTTTTCCTGGCCACGCTTTGCTTTTCCTGGCCATGCTTTTTCAGGCCATGCTTTCCTTTGTTTTGCTTTGCTTCGTATTCCTGCCACGACTTTGCTTTACCTTCTCTGCTCTGCTTTGCTTTTCCTACCCCTGCAGTGCTTTGTCTCGCCTCAAACTGCTTTCTTTACTTTGCTCTACGTTTCCTGGCACTGCTGGGACTTTCCTTGTACAAGTTTGCACTGCTTTGCTTTGCCTTGCTCTGCGTTGCCTTTCCTGGCCATGCTTTTTCGGGCCACGCTTTCCTTTGTTTTGCTTTGCTTCGTATTCCTGGCACCTCTTGGTTTTACTTTCTCTGCTCTGCTCTGCTTGTCCTACCCCTGCTGTGCTTTACCTTGCCTCAAACTGCTTTCGTTACTTTGCTCTACGGTTCCTGGCACTGCTGGGACTTTCCTTGTACAAGTTTGCACTGCTTTGCTTTGCCTTGCTCGGCTTTCCTCTTCATTGCTCTGCTGTCCTGTGTTGCTCTAGGCTTCCTTTGCAGACTGTCCCGACGATTTTGCCAATGAGGCTATCGGTATATTTAGGAACGCATAAACCCTCAGACACACAGCTGGGCCTCCCCGCAGCCCGGACACTGTCCCCTCGCAACTCGAGGGTGGGGGCAGCAGGCCCGGCCACCCGACATGGTCAGTTCTGTGGCCCCAGCCGTGTGGCCCGCCGCTAGGCGGTCCCCACTGCTCCCCGTCTGGGGACGGTGTTGGGTGAGGTTTTGAACGAAACGACGATCAGTAAATACATGATTCCCACAACTACATTGGATGGAAGGCAAGAATAAATAAATAAATAAATAAATGCAGGGGGGAAAAAAAAAAAAAAAATCAGGTAAAGCAAGACATGGTTCTTGCCCGCTGTCACGGCGGACTATGAGGGTTCAGGGAGGCCGGGGAGCGGGCGAGCAGGGTACAGCCACCATCCGAGTCTGGCCGCCAGCTCTACCCGGCATGAGGGCCCTGCGGTCTTTGCCCCGCAGACACTGGGAACCGGCAGGAGGGCTGGCCGCCAGCTCCTTACATTTGCTTCGCTTCTCTTTCTTTTTCCTTGCTCTGCTTTGCTCTGCTCTGCTCTTCCGGGCACACTTTTGCTTTTCCTTCTCTACTTTGCTCTGCCTTTCTTGCCCCCGCTTTGCTTTGCTTTGCCTCAGATTGCTTTGCTTTGCTTTGTTTGCTCTGTCTTTCCTGGCACTGCTTTGCTTTTCCTTGTGCTACTTCACTTTGCTTTGCTCTGCCTTGCACTGCTTTGCCTTTCCTGGACACGCTTTACTTTGCTTTTCCTGGCCCTGCTTTGCTTGGTTTTTTTTTTGCCTTTTTTTTTTTTTTTTTTTTTTTTTTTACTTTAGATATATATTCATTGCATTGCTTTGTTTTATTTCTGGACCTTTTTACTTTGGTTTTCCTGGCCGCGCTTTGCTTTTCCTGGCCCTGCTTTTTCAGGCCATGCTTTCCTTTGTCTTACTTTGCTTCGTATTCCTGGCACCTCTTGGTTTTACTTTCTCTGCTCTGCTTTGCTTTTCCTACCCCTGCAGTGCTTTGCCTCGCCTCAAACTGCTTTCCTTACTTCGCTCTACGTTTCCTGGCACTGCTGGGACTTTCCTTGTACGAGTTTGCACTGCTTTGCTTTGCCTTGCTCTGCTTTGCCTCCACTGGCCATGTTTTCTTTTGCTTTTTCAGGCCACGCTTTCCTTTGTCTTGCTTCGCTTCGCTTTGTATTCCTGGCACCTCTAGGTTTTACTTTCTCTGCTCTGCTTTGCCTTGCCTCCAACTGCTTTCGTTACTTTGCTCTACCTTTCCTGGCCCTGCTGGGACTTTCCTTGTACGAGTTTGCACTGCTTTGCTTTGCCTTGCTCTGCTTTGCCTTTCCTGGCCGTGCTTTTTCAGGCCACGCTTTCCTTTGTTTTGCTTTGCTTTTTATTCCAGGCACCTCTTGGTTTTACTTTCTCTGCTCTGCTCTGCTTTTCCTACCCCTGCTGTGCTTTGCCTTGCCTCCTCAAACTGCTTTCTTTCTTTTGCTCTACATTTCCTGGCACTGCTTTGCTTTTCCTTGTGCTACTTTCCTTTGCTTTGCTCTGCCTTGCACTGCTTTGCCTTTCCTGGACACGCTTTACTTTGCTTTTCCTGGCCATGCTTTGCTTGTTTTTTTTTTTTGCCTTTTTTTTTTTTTTTTTTTTTTTTTTTACTTTAGATATATATTCATTTCATTGCTTTGTTTTATTTCTGGACCTTTTTACTTTGGTTTTCCTGGCCGCGCTTTGCTTTTCCTGACCCTGCATTTTCGGGCCATGCTTTCCTTTGTCTTGCTTCGCTTTGTATTCCTGGCACCTCTTGGTTTTACCTTCTCTGCTCTGCTTTGCTTTTCCTACCCCTGCTGTGCTTTGCCTTGCCTCAAACTGCTTTCTTTACTTTGCTCTACGTTTCCTGGCCCTGCTGGGACTTTCCTTGTACGAGTTTGCACTGCTTTGCTTTGCCTTGCTCTGCGTTGCCTTTCCTGGCCATGCTTTTTCAGGCCACGCTTTCCTTTGTCTTACTTTGCTTCGTATTCCTGGCACCTCTTGGTTTTACTTTCTCTGCTCTGCTTTGCTTTTCCTACACCTGCTGTGCTTTGCCTCGCCTCAAACTGCATTCTTTACTTTGCTCTACGTTTCCTGGCCCTGCTGGGACTTTCCTTGTACAAGTTTGCACTGCTTTGCTTTGCCTTGCTCTGCGTTGCCTTTCCTGACCATGCTTTTTCAGGCCATGCTTTCCCTTGTCTTGCTTCGCTTTGTTTTCCTGCCACGGCTTTGCTTTACCTTCTCTGCTCTGCTTTGCTTTTCCTACCCCTGCTGTGCTTTGCCTCGCCTCAAACTGCTCTCTTTACTCTGCTCTACGTTTCCTGGCACTGCTGGGACTTTCCTTGTACCAGTTTGCACTGCTTTGCTTTGCGTTGCTCGGCTTTCCTCTTCATTTCTCTGCTCTCCTGTGCTGCGCTAGGCTTCCTTTGCAGACCGTCCCGACGATTTTGCCGATGAGGCTATCGGTATATTTCGGAACGCATAAACCCTCAGACACACAGCTGGGCCTCCCCGCAGCCCGGACACTGTCCCCTCGCAACTCGAGGGTGGGGGCAGCAGGCCCGGCCACCCGACATGGTCAGTTCTCTGGCCCTAGCCGTGTGGCCTGCCGCTAGGCGGGCCCCACTGCTATTCGTCTGGGGACGGTGTTGGGTGAGGTTTTGAACGACGATCAGTAAATACATGATTCCCACAACTACAGTGGATGGAAGGCAAGAATAAATAAATAAATAAATAAATGCAGGGGGAAAAAAAAATAAATAAATAAAATCAGGTAAAGCAAGACATGGTTCTTGCCCGCTGTCACGGCGGACTATGAGGGTTCAGGGAGGCCGGGGAGCGGGCGAGCAGGGTACAGCCACCGTCCGAGTCTGGCCGCCAGCTCTACCCGGCATGAGGGCCCTGCGGTCTTTGCCCCGCAGACACTGGGAACCGGCAGGAGGGCTTGCCGCCAGCTCCTTACATTTGCTTCGCTTCTCTTTCTTTTTCCTTGCTCTGCTTTGCTTTGCTCTGCTCTTCCGGGCACACTTTTGGTTTTCCTTCTCTCCTTTCCTCTGCTGTTCCTGCCCCTGCTTTGCTTTGCTTTGCCTCAGATTGCTTTGCTTTGATTCGTTTGCTTTGTCTTTCCTGGCAATGCTTTGCTTTTCCTCGTGCTACTTTGCTTCGCTTTCCTTTGCCTTGCTCTGCTTTTCTGGCCGTGCTTTGTTTGGTTTTGCTTTACTTTGCCTTCCCTCTTTGACACTGTTTTAGTTTTCCTCGTGCTGCCTTGCTTTCCCTTTCTCTGCTTTGCCTTCCCTGCGCATGCTTTCTTTTGCTTTTTCAGGCCACGCTTTCCTTTGTTTAGCTTTGCTTTGTATTCCTGGCACTGCTTCTCTTTTCCTTCTCTACGTTGCTTTGTTTTCCTACCCCCGCTGTGCTTCGCCTTGCCTCAATTTCTTTCTTTCCTTTGCTCTACCTTTCCTGGCCCTGCTTTGTTTTTGCTTGTGCTACTTTGCTCTGCTTTGCTTTGCCTTACTCTCATTTGCCTTTCCTGGCCATGCTTTGCTTTGCTTTTCTTACCCCTGCTTTTCTTTCCTTTTCTGGCCCTGCTTTCTTTTACTTTGCTTCACTTTGCCTTGAATTCCAGACAGTGCTTTGCTTTGTCTTGTGCTGCTTTGCTTTGTTTTGCATTGCTGTGCTTTGCATTCCCTGGCCCTCTTTTTTGTTTTTCTTCCCCTCCCCCCCCCCCCCCAACCCCCCCCCCACCGCCCCCCCCCCGCCATGCTTTCCTTTGTTTTGCTTTGCTTTGTGTTCCTGGCTCTGCTATGCATTTCTTTGTGCTGTTTTGCTCTGCTTTGCTTTGCCTTGCTCTGCTTTGCCTTTCCTGGCCATGCTTTGCTTTGCTTTTTCTGGCCCTACTTTGCTTTGGTTTTTTTGTTTGCTCGGTTGTTTTTTTTTTACCCTTTTTCCTTTGTTTTCTCTGGCCGTGCTTTGCTTTTCCTTATGCCACTTTCTTTTCCCTAGCGGGGCTTTGCTTTGCCTTGCTCTGCTTTCCTCCGCATTGCTCTGCTCTGCTCTGCTTTGCTGCTCTAGGCTCCTTTTGCAGACCGTCCCACCGATTTTGCCGACGAGTCGATCGGTGTATTTAGAAACACGTAAACCCTCAGACGCACACCTTGACCTCCCCCCACCTCGGCGACTGTCCCCTCGGAACTGGCGGACGAGGGGACAGGGATCTGACCACCGGGCCGGGTCTATTCTGTGGCCCCCGCTGTCCGGCGAGCCGCCAGGTGGGCCCCGTTGCTATTCGTCTGGGGAGGGTGGGGGTTGCGAACGACGCTAAGTAACTACGTGATTCCTAAAAGTAAAGGGGGAAACAGACAACGATTATTATTATTATTACTACTACTGTTTTTATTATGTTTTCGTTATATATATATTTACTCTTATTTAGTACTTTCTTTTGTAATAACTCTTAAGTAGTATATATAATATTATATATCTATGGATCGTTTATGTAACGATAAAAAGCTAAAGCAAACCGGCCGGGCAGCCAGCCACACCGAGTCGCACAGGTGGCGAGCTGCTCGTGACCGAGCGGGAGCCTCTTATGTCAGAGCGGCCGGCGGCCGGAAGCAACCGGGGGCCGCTGCCACACCCTCGCCTTCTTGAACGCCCGCCTCCCCGTAACCCGGCAACGGGCCCCTCCCTATTCGTCTGGGGCGGGTGGGAGGTGCGATTTCGAACGACACTAAGGAACTACACGTTTCGTATTCACAGCACTGTTTTTCTTTGCTTTGCTTTTCCTGGCCCTGCTTTGCTTTGCTTTGCATTCGTGGCACCGCTTTGTTTTTCCCGGCCCTGTTTTGCTTTGTTTTTACTGACCCCGATTCGTTTTGCTTTTCTTGGCCCTGCTTGACTTTTCTTTGCCCGATAAGGCTTTCTTTTTCCTCGCAGGGTTTGCTTTGCTTTGCCTTGCTCTGCTTTGCCTTCCCTGGCCCTGCTACGTTTTGCTTCTTCCGGCCACGCTTTCCTTTGCTTAGCTTTGCTTCGTATTCCTAGCGCCGCTTTGCTTTTTCTTCTCTGCTTTGCTTTGCTTCTCCTACCCCTGCTGTGCTTCGCCTCGCCTCAAAGTCCTTTGCTTTGCCTTTCCTGGCCCTGCTTTGCTTTTCCTCGTGCTACTTTGCTTTGCCTTGGTCTGCTTTGCTTTTCCTTGCCGTGCTTCGTTTTGTTTTGCTCTGCTTTGTATTCACCGCATCGCCTTGCTTTCCTTGGCCCTGCATTTTTTTTTAATTTTTTTTTTTCTCTGTCCCTCTTTGTTTAGCTTTCCCTGGACCTGCTTTGCTTTGCTTTGCGTTCCCGGCACCTCTTTTCTTTTCCTGGACCTCCTTTGCTTGGGTTTTTCTCGCCCTTCTTTGTTTTGCTTTTCCCGGCCCTGCCTTCCTTTGTTTGGCTTTATTTCGTATTCATGACGCCGCTTTTCTTTTCCTGGACCTCCTTTGCTTGGGTTTTTCTCGCCCTTCTTTGTTTTGATTTCCTGGCCCTGCTTTGCTTTGTTTTTACTGACCCCGATTCCTTTTGCTTTTCCTGGCCCTGCCTGACTTTTCTTTGCCCGATAAGGCTTTCTTTTTCCTTGCAGGGTTTGCTTTGCTTTGCCTTGCTCTGCTTTGCCTTCCCTGGCCCTGCTACGTTTTGCTTCTTCCGGCCACGCTTTCCTTTGCTTAGCTTTGCTTCGTATTCCTGGCGCTGCTTTGCTTTTTCTTCTCTGCTTTGCTTTGCTTCTCCTACCCCTGCTGTGCTTCGCCTCGCCTCAAAGTCCTTTGCTTTGCCTTTCCTGGCCCTGCTTTGCTTTTCCTTGTGCTACTTTGCTCTGCTTTGCTTTGCCTTACTCTCATTTGCCTTTCCTGGCCATGCTTTGCTTTGCTTTTCTTACCCCTGCTTTTCTTTCCTTTTCTGGCCCTGCTTTGTTTTACTTTGCTTCACTTTGCCTTGAATTCCAGACAGTGCTTTGCTTTGTCTTGTGCTGCTTTGCTTTGTTTTGCATTGCTGTGCTTTGCATTCCCTGGCCCTCTTTTTTTTTTTCTTTCTTCGCCCCCCCCCCCCCCCCCCCCCCGCTTCTCCCCCCGCCCCCCCCCCCCCGGCCATGCCTTCCTTTGTTTTGCTTTGCTTTGTGTTCCTGGCTCTGCTATGCATTTCTTTGTGCTGCTTTGCTCTGCTTTGCTTTGCCTTGCTCTGCATTCCCTGGCCCTCATTTTTTTTTTTTTTTCTCCCCCCCCACCCCGGCCATGCCTTCCTTTGTTTGCTTTGCTTTGTGTTCCTGGCTCTGCTATGTATTTCTTTGTGCTGCTTTGCTCTGCTTTGCCTTTCCTGGCCATGCTTTGCTTTGCTTTTTCTGGCCCTGCTTTGTTTTGTTTTTTTTTTTTTGTTTGTTTGTTTTTTGTTTTTTGGTTTTTTTTTTACCCTTTTTCCTTTGTTTTTTCTGGCCGTGCTTTGCTTTTCCTTATGCCACTTTCTTTTCCCTAGCGGGGCTTTGCTTTGCCTTGCTCTGCTTTCCTCCGCATTGCTCTGCTCTGCTCTGCTTTGCTGCTCTAGGCTTCTTTTGCAGACCGTCCCACCGATTTTGCCGACGAGTCGATCGGTGTATTTAGAAACACGTAAACCCTCAGACGCACACCTTGACCTCCCCCCACCTCGGCGACTGTCCCCTCGGAACTGGCGGACGAGGGGACAGGGATCTGGCCACCGGGCCGGGTCTATTCTGTGGCCCCCGCTGTCCGGCGAGCCGCCAGGTGGGCCCCGTTGCTATTCGTCTGGGGAGGGTGGGGGTTGCGAACGACGCTAAGTAACTACTCGATTCGTAAAAGTAAAGGGGGAAACAGACAACGATTATTATTATTATTACTACTACTCTTTTTATTATGTTTTCGTTATATATATATTTACTCTAATTTAGTACTTTCTTTTGTAATAACTCTTAAGTAGTATATATAATATTATATATCTATGGATCGTTTATGTAACGATAAAAAGCTAAAGCAAACCGGCCAGGCAGCCAGCCACACCGAGTCGCACAGGTGGCGAGCTGCTCGTGACCGAGCGGGAGCCTCTTATGTCAGAGCGGCCGGCGGCCGGAAGCAACCGGGGGCCGCTGCCACACCCTCGCCTTCTTGAACGCCCGCCTCCCCGTAACCCGGCAACGGGCCCCTCCCTATTCGTCTGGGGCGGGTGGGGGGTGCGATTTCGGACGACACTAAGGAACTACACGTTTCGTATTCACAGCGCTGTTTTTCTTTGCTTTGCTTTTCCTGGCCCTGCTTTGCTTTGCTTTGCATTCGTGGCACCGCTTTGTTTTTCCCGGCCCTGTTTTGCTTTGTTTTTACTGACCCCGATTCGTTTTGCTTTTCCTGGCCCTGCTTGACTTTTCTTTGCCCGATAAGGCTTTCTTTTTCCTTGCAGGGTTTGCTTTGCTTTGCCTTGCTCTGCTTTGCCTTCCCTGGCCCTGCTACGTTTTGCTTCTTCCGGCCACGCTTTCCTTTGCTTAGCTTTGCTTCGTATTCCTGGCGCAGCTTTGCTTTTTCTTCTCTGCTTTGCTTTGCTTCTCCTACCCCTGCTGTGCTTCGCCTCGCCTCAAAGTCCTTTGCTTTGCCTTTCCTGGCCCTGCTTTGCTTTTCCTTGTGCTACTTTGCTCTGCTCTGCTTTGCCTTACTGTCATTTGCCTTTCCTGGCCATGCTTTGCTTTGCTTTTCTTACCCCTGCTTTTCTTTCCTTTTCTGGCCCTGCTTTCTTTTACTTTGCTTCACTTTGCCTTGAATTCCAGACAGTGCTTTGCTTTGTCTTGTGCTGCTTTGCTTTGTTTTGCATTGCTGTGCTTTGCATTCCCTGGCCCTCTTTTTTTTTTTCTTTCTTCGCCCCCCCCCCCCGCTTCTCCCCCCGCCTCCCCCCCCCCCCCCGGCCATGCCTTCCTTTGTTTTGCTTTGCTTTGTGTTCCTGGCTCTGCTATGCATTTCTTTGTGCTGCTTTGCTCTGCTTTGCTTTGCCTTGCTCTGCATTCCCTGGCCCTCATTTTTTTTTTTTTTTCTCCCCCCCCACCCCGGCCATGCCTTCCTTTGTTTGCTTTGCTTTGTGTTCCTGGCTCTGCTATGTATTTCTTTGTGCTGCTTTGCTCTGCTTTGCCTTTCCTGGCCATGCTTTGCTTTGCTTTTTCTGGCCCTGCTTTGTTTTGTTTTTTTTTTTTTGTTTGTTTGTTTTTTGTTTTTTGGTTTTTTTTTTACCCTTTTTCCTTTGTTTTTTCTGGCCGTGCTTTGCTTTTCCTTATGCCACTTTCTTTTCCCTAGCGGGGCTTTGCTTTGCCTTGCTCTGCTTTCCTCCGCATTGCTCTGCTCTGCTCTGCTTTGCTGCTCTAGGCTTCTTTTGCAGACCGTCCCACCGATTTTGCCGACGAGTCGATCGGTGTATTTAGAAACACGTAAACCCTCAGACGCACACCTTGACCTCCCCCCACCTCGGCGACTGTCCCCTCGGAACTGGCGGACGAGGGGACAGGGATCTGGCCACCGGGCCGGGTCTATTCTGTGGCCCCCGCTGTCCGGCGAGCCGCCAGGTGGGCCCCGTTGCTATTCGTCTGGGGAGGGTGGGGGTTGCGAACGACGCTAAGTAACTACTCGATTCGTAAAAGTAAAGGGGGAAACAGACAACGATTATTATTATTATTACTACTACTCTTTTTATTATGTTTTCGTTATATATATATTTACTCTAATTTAGTACTTTCTTTTGTAATAACTCTTAAGTAGTATATATAATATTATATATCTATGGATCGTTTATGTAACGATAAAAAGCTAAAGCAAACCGGCCAGGCAGCCAGCCACACCGAGTCGCACAGGTGGCGAGCTGCTCGTGACCGAGCGGGAGCCTCTTATGTCAGAGCGGCCGGCGGCCGGAAGCAACCGGGGGCCGCTGCCACACCCTCGCCTTCTTGAACGCCCGCCTCCCCGTAACCCGGCAACGGGCCCCTCCCTATTCGTCTGGGGCGGGTGGGGGGTGCGATTTCGGACGACACTAAGGAACTACACGTTTCGTATTCACAGCGCTGTTTTTCTTTGCTTTGCTTTTCCTGGCCCTGCTTTGCTTTGCTTTGCATTCGTGGCACCGCTTTGTTTTTCCCGGCCCTGTTTTGCTTTGTTTTTACTGACCCCGATTCGTTTTGCTTTTCCTGGCCCTGCTTGACTTTTCTTTGCCCGATAAGGCTTTCTTTTTCCTTGCAGGGTTTGCTTTGCTTTGCCTTGCTCTGCTTTGCCTTCCCTGGCCCTGCTACGTTTTGCTTCTTCCGGCCACGCTTTCCTTTGCTTAGCTTTGCTTCGTATTCCTGGCGCAGCTTTGCTTTTTCTTCTCTGCTTTGCTTTGCTTCTCCTACCCCTGCTGTGCTTCGCCTCGCCTCAAAGTCCTTTGCTTTGCCTTTCCTGGCCCTGCTTTGCTTTTCCTTGTGCTACTTTGCTCTGCTCTGCTTTGCCTTACTGTCATTTGCCTTTCCTGGCCATGCTTTGCTTTGCTTTTCTTACCCCTGCTTTTCTTTCCTTTTCTGGCCCTGCTTTCTTTTACTTTGCTTCACTTTGCCTTGAATTCCAGACAGTGCTTTGCTTTGTCTTGTGCTGCTTTGCTTTGTTTTGCATTGCTGTGCTTTGCATTCCCTGGCCCTCTTTTTTTTTTTCTTTCTTCGCCCCCCCCCCCCGCTTCTCCCCCCGCCTCCCCCCCCCCCCCCGGCCATGCCTTCCTTTGTTTTGCTTTGCTTTGTGTTCCTGGCTCTGCTATGCATTTCTTTGTGCTGCTTTGCTCTGCTTTGCTTTGCCTTGCTCTGCATTCCCTGGCCCTCATTTTTTTTTTTTTTTCCTCCCCCCCCACCCCGGCCATGCCTTCCTTTGTTTGCTTTGCTTTGTGTTCCTGGCTCTGCTATGTATTTCTTTGTGCTGCTTTGCTCTGCTTTGCCTTTCCTGGCCATGCTTTGCTTTGCTTTTTCTGGCCCTGCTTTGTTTTGGTTTTTTTTGTTTGTTTGTTTGTTTGTTTGTTTGTTTGTTTGTTTGTTTTACCCTTTTTCCTTTGTTTTTTCTGGCCGTGCTTTGCTTTTCCTTATGCCACTTTCTTTTCCCTAGCGGGGCTTTGCTTTGCCTTGCTCTGCTTTCCTCCGCATTGCTCTGCTCTGCTCTGCTTTGCTGCTCTAGGCTTCTTTTGCAGACCGTCCCACCGATTTTGCCGACGAGTCGATCGGTGTATTTAGAAACACGTAAACCCTCAGACGCACACCTTGACCTCCCCCCACCTCGGCGACTGTCCCCTCGGAACTGGCGGACGAGGGGACAGGGATCTGACCACCGGGCCGGGTCTATTCTGTGGCCCCCGCTGTCCGGCGAGCCGCCAGGTGGGCCCCGTTGCTATTCGTCTGGGGAGGGTGGGGGTTGCGAACGACGCTAAGTAACTACTCGATTCGTAAAAGTAAAGGGGGAAACTGACAACGATTATTATTACTACTACTCTTTTTATTATGTTTTCGTTATATATATATTTACTCTTATTTAGTACTTTCTTTTGTAATAACTTTTAAGTAGTATACGTAATATTAAATATCTATCGATCGTTTATATAACGATAAAAAGCTAAAGCAAACCGGCCGGGCAGCCAGCCACACCGAGTCGCACAGGTGGCGAGCTGCTCGTGACCGAGCGGGAGCCTCTTATGTCAGAGCGGCCGGCGGCCGGAAGCAACCGGGGGCCGCTGCCACACCCTCGCCTTCTTGAACGCCCGCCTCCCCGTAACCCGGCAACGGGCCCCTCCCTATTCGTCTGGGGCGGGTGGGGGGTGCGATTTCGGACGACACTAAGGAACTACACGTTTCGTATTCACAGCGCTGTTTTTCTTTGCTTTGCTTTTCCTGGCCCTGCTTTGCTTTGCTTTGCATTCGTGGCACCGCTTTGTTTTTCCCGGCCCTGTTTTGCTTTGTTTTTACTGACCCCGATTCGTTTTGCTTTTCCTGGCCCTGCCTGACTTTTCTTTGCCCGATAAGGCTTTCTTTTTCCTCGCAGGGTTTGCTTTGCTTTGCCTTGCTCTGCTTTGCCTTCCCTGGCCCTGCTACGTTTTGCTTCTTCCGGCCACGCTTTCCTTTGCTTAGCTTTGCTTCGTATTCCTGGCGCCGCTTTGCTTTTTCTTCTCTGCTTTGCTTTGCTTCTCCTACCCCTGCTGTGCTTCGCCTCGCCTCAAAGTCCTTTGCTTTGCCTTTCCTGGCCCTGCTTTGCTTTTCCTCGCGCTACTTTGCTTTGCCTTGGTCTGCTTTGCTTTTCCTTGCCGTGCTTTGTTTTGTTTTGCTCTGCTTTGTATTCACCGCATCGCCTTGCTTTCCTTGGTCCTGCATTTTTTTTTTTTTTTTTTCTCTGTCCCTCTTTGTTTAGCTTTCCCTGGACCTGCTTTGCTTTGCTTTGCGTTCCTGGCACCTCTTTGCTTTTCGCGGACCTCCTTTGCTTGGGTTTTTCTCGCCCTTCTTTGTTTTGCTTTTCCCGGCCCTGCCTTGCTTTGTTTGGCTTTATTTCGTATTCATGACGCCTCTTTTCTTTTCCTGGACCTCCTTTGCTTGGGTTTTTCTCGCCCTTCTTTGTTTTGCTTTTCCTGGCCCTGCTTTGCTCTGTTTGGCTTTACTTTGTGTTCAGGACGCCGCTTTTCTTTTCCTGGACCTCCTTTGCTTTGGTTTTTCTCGCCCCCTGCTTCGTTTTGCTTTTCCTGGCCCTCCTTGACTTTGCTTTTCTTCGTTCCGCTTTCTTTCCCCTAGCGGGGCTTTGCTCTGTCTCGCTCCGCTTTCCTCTGCAACGCTCTGCTCTGCTTTGCTGCGCTAGGCTTCCTTTGCGGACCGTCCCGCCGATTTTGCCGACGAGTCGATCGGTGTGTATTTACGAACGCATAAACCCTCGGACGACGCGCACCTTGGCCTCCCCGTAGCCCGGCGACTGTCCCCTCGGAACCGGAGGGTGGGGGCAGGAGGGCTGGCCACCCGGCACCGTCTGTTCCGCATTCCCCGCCGCTCTCTGGCGAGCGCGAGCCTCCAGGTGGGTCCCGCTGCTGCTATTCGGCTGGGAACGGTGTCGGGTGAGGTTTTCGAGGACGCTAAGCGACATCACGCGATTCCCCAAAGGACAAAAACTACCGCTTTGCTTTTCCCCTGTGCTGCTTTGCTTTGTTTTGCCTTGCTCTGCTTTGTCTTCCCTGGCCCTGTTTTGCTTTGCTTCTCCTGGCCCTTCTTTGCTTTGCTTCCCTTTGTCGCGCTTTGCTTCGCTTCGCTTCGCTTTGCTTTGTCTTCCCTGGCCCTGTTTTGCTTTGCTTCTCCTGGCCCTTCTTTGCTTTGCTTCCCTTTGTCGCGCTTTGCTTCGCTTCGCTTCGCTTTGCTTTCCTTTTCCTCGCTTTGCTTTTCCTCGCTCTTCTCCGCTTTGCTTTCCCTGCGCTTGCTTCCATTTGCTTTCCTTAGCGCTGCTTATTTTGATTCGGTTTGTATCGCCGGCACCCATTTCCTTTGCTTTGCAGTCTTTGCTCTTCCTACTCTGCTTTGCTTTTCCTGGCGCTGTTTTTTCCT
>NW_027663534.1:152500-175000 GCF_964034855.1 Anser brachyrhynchus | reverse complement strand
ACTCGGGAACCGCGCGACCGACCGACAGACGGATGCCTTCGGACGCGCGCGCGCGCGCGCGCGCCCGTCGGTGCCGGGCAGACCCCGACGCCGTTCTCGCGGCCGGCCCCGCTGCAGCGACCCCTACAGGTCGCCACGGGCTACGCAAACATGGCGACCGCGGCCGGGTAGACCTGGCGGCCGCGGGAGGACACGGGTACGTCAGGCGGCCGCGAGGGGGCGCGGGGGGACCCGGTAGACCTGGCGGCCGCAGGAGAACACGGGGAGACTAGGCGGCCACGGGAGGACGCGGCACACCCGGCGACCGCAGGAGGACACCGGCAGACCCGCCGGCCGGGACCGAACGACGTCGGTCGGTCTGCCTTCCTTCGCTTTTCGTACGGGCCGTTCCGGCCCTTTTCGGACCTTTTCGGACCTTTTCGGCCCTTTCCGGCGCTATTCGCTGCTTTTCGCGTGGACGGACCCACTCGGGAACCGCGCGACCGACCGACAGACGGATGCCTTTGGACGTGCGCGCGCGCGTCCGTCGGTGCCGGGCAGACCCCGACGCCGTTCTCGCGGCCGGCCCCGCTGCAGCGACCCCTACAGGTCGCCACGGGCTATGCAAACACGGCGACCGCATAGACCCGGCGGCCGCAGGAGGACACGGGGAGACTAGGCGGCCACAGGAGGACGCGGTACACCCGGCAACCGCAGGAGGACACCGGCAGACCCGCCGGCCGGGACCGAACGCCGTCGGTCGGTCTGCCTTCCTTCGCTTTTCGTACGGGCCGTTCCGGCCCTTTTCGGACCTTTTCGGGCCTTTTCGGACCTTTCCGGCGCTTTTCGATGCTTTTCGCCTGGGCGGACCCACTCGGGAATCGCTTGACCGACCGACCGACCGACGGACGCCTTTGGACATGCGCGCGCATGCGTCCTTCGGCTTCCGGGTAGACCCGGACGCCGTTCTCGGCCAGGCGTTTGCCTCTGACGTCAGAGCGACGGGCGGCCCGAGGCAACCGGGGGCCGCGGCCGCGAGCTCGCCTTCTCGAACACCCGCCTCCCCGTAGCCCGGCTACCGGCCCCTATTCGCCTGGGGCGGGTTGGGCTGGGGGGGAGCGACTTTGCACCACGCTAAGCAACTACACGTTTCGTTTTCACAGCACTGTTTTGCTTTGATATGCTTCTCCTGCCACCGCTACGCGTTGCTTTTCCTGACCCTGCTTGACTATGCTTTTCCTGATAAGGCTTTCTTTTCCTTCCGAGGCTTTCCTTCGTCTCGCATTTCTTCCCTTTGCACTGCCGACCGTACCCGGCATGAGGGCCCTGCGGTCTTTGCCCCGCAGACACTGGGAACCGGCAGGAGGGCTGGCCGCCAGCTCCTTGCATTTGCTTCGCTTCTCTTTGTTTCTCCTTGCTTTGCTTTGCTTTGCTCTGCTCTTCCGGGCACAGTTTTGCTTTTCCTTCTCTGCGTTCCTCTGCTGTTCTCGCCCCTGCTTTGCTTTCCTTTGCCTCAGATTGCTTTGCGTCAGATTGCTTTGCTTTTTTTTTGTTGTTGTTTTTGTTTCTTTTTTTCTTCTTCTTCTTTTTTTTTTTTTTTTTTTTTTGTTAATATAGATACATATTCATTTTATTGCTTTGTTTTATTTTTGGACCTTTTGGCTTTGGTTTTCCTGGCCGCGCTTTGCTTTGCCTGGCCCTGCTTGTCATTTCTTTTCATTATGCCGCATTCTTTTCCCTAGCAGGGCTTTGCTTTGCCTTGCTCGGCTTTCCTCTTCATTTCTCTGCTCTCCTGTGCTGCGCTAGGCTTCCTTTGCAGACCGTCCCGACGATTTTGCCGATGAGGCGATCGGTATATTTAGGAACGCATAAACCCTCAGACACACAGCTGGGCCTCCCCGCAGCCCGGACACTGTCCCCTCGCAACTCGAGGGTGGGGGCAGCAGGCCCGGCCACCCGACATGGTCAGTTCTGTGGCCCCAGCCGTGTGGCCTGCTGCTAGGCGGTCCCCACTGCTCCCCGTCTGGGGACGGCGTTGGGTGAGGTTTTGAACGACGATCAGTAACTACATGATTCCCACAACTACATTGGATGGAAGGCAACAATCAATAAATAAATAAATAAATAAAGATAAAACCAGGTAAAGCAAGACATGGTTCTTGCCCGCTGTCACGGCGGACTATGAGGTGTCAGGGAGGCCGGGGAGCGGGCGAGCAGGGTACAGCCACGTTGTGGTTTAACCCGGCTGGCAGCTAAACACCACACAGTCGTTCGCTCACCCTCCCCCCTCCCTCTCTGGGATGGGGGAGAGAAACGGGAAAGTGAAGCCGGTGAGTTGAGATAAAGACAGTTTATTAAGACAGGAATATAATAATATAAGGAATATAAGGAATATAATAATAACAATAATAATAATAATAGTGATAATGATAATAGTATTAACAATAATAATGTGTAAGAAAACAAGTGATGCACAATGCAATTGCTCACCACCCGCTGACCGATGCCCAGCCTATTCCCGAGCAGCCGGCCCCCCCACCCCGGCCAGCCACCCCTATATATTGTTTAGCCATCCGAGTCTGGCCGCCAGCTCTACCCGGCATGAGGGCCCTGCGGTCTTTGCCCCGCAGACACTGGGAACCGGCAGGAGGGCTGGCCGCCAGCTCCTTACATTTGCTTCGCTTCTCTTTCTTTTTCCTTGCTCTGCTTTGCTTTGCTCTGCTCTGCTCTTCCGGGCACACTTTTGCTTTTCCTTCTCTACTTTGCTCTGCTGTTCTTGCCCCTGCTTTGCTTTGCTTTGCCTCAGATTGCTTTGCTTTGCTTTGTTTGCTCTGTCTTTCCTGGCAATGCTTTGCTTTTCCTCGTGCTACTTCGCTTTGCTTTGCTTTGCCTTGCTCTGCTTTGCCTCCACTGGCCATGTTTTCTTTTGCTTTTTCAGGCCACGCTTTCCTTTGTCTTGCTTTGCTTTGTATTCCTGCCACGGCTTTGCTTTCCCTTCTCTGCTCTGCTTTGCTTTTCCTACCCCTGCTGTGCTTTGCCTTGCTTCCTCAAACTGCTTTCTTCCTTTTGCTCTACATTTCCTGGCACTGCTTTCCTTTTCGTTGTGCTACTTCACTTTGCTTTGCTCTGCCTTGCACTGCTTTGCCTTTCCTGGACACGCTTTACTTTGCTTTTCCTGGCCCTGCTTTGCTTGGGTTTCTTTTTGCCTTTTTTTTTTTTTTTTTTACTTTAGATATATATTCATTGCATTGCTTTGTTTTATTTCTGGACCTTTTTACTTTGGTTTTCCTGGCCGCGCTTTGCTTTTCCTGACCCTGCATTTTCGGGCCATGCTTTCCTTTGTCTTGCTTCGCTTAGTATTCCTGGCACCTCTTGGTTTTACTTTCTCTGCTCTGCTTTGCTTTTCCTACCCCTGCTGTGCTTTGCCTCGCCTCAAACTGCTTTCTTTACTTTGCTCTACGTTTCCTGGCCCTGCTGGGACTTTTCTTGTACGAGTTTGCACTGCTTTGCTTTGCCTTGCTCTGCTTTGCCTTTCCTGGCCGTGCTTTTTCAGGCCACGCTTTCCTTTGTCTTGCTTCGCTTCGTATTCCTGGCACCTCTTGGTTTTACTTTCTCTGCTCTGCTTTGCTTTTCCTACCCCTGCTCTGCTTTGCCTCGCCTCAAACTGCTTTCTTTACTTTGCTCTACCTTTCCTGGCACTGCTGGGACTTTCCTTGTACAAGTTTGCACTGCTTCGCTTTGCCTTGCTCTGCGTCGCCTTTCCTGACCATGCTTTTTCAGGCCATGCTTTCCTTTGTTTTGCTTCGCTTTGTATTCCTGCCACGGCTTTGCTTTACCTTCTCTGCTCTGCTTTGCTTTTCCTACCCCTGCTGTGCTTAGCCTCGCCTCAAACTGCTTTCTTTACTTTGCTCTACGTGTCCTGGCACTGCTGGGACTTTCCTTGTACGAGTTTGCACTGCTTTGCTTTGCCTTGCTCTGCGTTGCCTTTCCTGGCCGTGCTTTTTCCGGCCACGCTTTCCTTTGTTTTGCTTTGCTTTTTATTCCAGGCACCTCTTGGTTTTACTTTCTCTGCTCTGCTCTGCTTTTCCTACCCCTGCTGTGCTTTGCCTTGCCTCAAACTGCTTTCGTAACTTTGTCTACGTTTCCTGGCACTGCTGGGACTTTCCTTGTACAAGTTTGCACTGCTTTGCTTTGCCTTGCTCTGCTTTGCCTTTCCGGGACATGCTTTTTCAGGCCACGCTTTCCTTTGTCTTGCTCTGCTTTTATTCCTGGCACTTCTTGGTTTTACTTTCTCTGCTCTGCTTTGCTTTTCCTACCCCTGCTGTGCTTTGCCTTGCCTCAAACTGCTTTCTTTACTTTGCTCTACCTTTCCTGGCACTGCTGGGACTTTCCTTGTACAAGTTTGCACCGCTTTGCTTTGCCTTGCTCTGCGTTGCCTTTCCTGACCATGCTTTTTCAGGCCATGCTTTCCCTTGTCTTGCTTCGCTTTGTTTTCCTGCCACGGCTTTGCTTTACCTTCTCTGCTCTGCTTTGCTTTTCCTACCCCTGCTGTGCTTTGCCTCGCCTCAAACTGCTCTCTTTACTCTGCTCTACGTTTCCTGGCACTGCTGGGACTTTCCTTGTACGAGTTTGCACTGCTTTGCTTTGCCTTGCTCGGCTTTCCTCTTCATTTCTCTGCTCTCCTGTGCTGCGCTAGGCTTCCTTTGCAGACCGTCCCGACGATTTTGCCGATGAGGCGATCGGTATATTTAGGAACGCATAAACCCTCAGACACACAGCTGGGCCTCCCCGCAGCCCGGACACTGTCCCCTCGCAACTCGAGGGTGGGGGCAGCAGGCCCGGCCACCCGACATGGTCAGTTCTGTGGCCCCAGCCGTGTGGCCTGCTGCTAGGCGGTCCCCACTGCTCCCCGTCTGGGGACGGCGTTGGGTGAGGTTTTGAACGACGATCAGTAACTACATGATTCCCACAACTACATTGGATGGAAGGCAACAATCAATAAATAAATAAATAAATAAAGATAAAACCAGGTAAAGCAAGACATGGTTCTTGCCCGCTGTCACGGCGGACTATGAGGTGTCAGGGAGGCCGGGGAGCGGGCGAGCAGGGTACAGCCACGTTGTGGTTTAACCCGGCTGGCAGCTAAACACCACACAGTCGTTCGCTCACCCTCCCCCCTCCCTCTCTGGGATGGGGGAGAGAAACGGGAAAGTGAAGCCGGTGAGTTGAGATAAAGACAGTTTATTAAGACAGGAATATAATAATATAAGGAATATAAGGAATATAATAATAACAATAATAATAATAATAGTGATAATGATAATAGTATTAACAATAATAATGTGTAAGAAAACAAGTGATGCACAATGCAATTGCTCACCACCCGCTGACCGATGCCCAGCCTATTCCCGAGCAGCCGGCCCCCCCACCCCGGCCAGCCACCCCTATATATTGTTTAGCCATCCGAGTCTGGCCGCCAGCTCTACCCGGCATGAGGGCCCTGCGGTCTTTGCCCCGCAGACACTGGGAACCGGCAGGAGGGCTGGCCGCCAGCTCCTTACATTTGCTTCGCTTCTCTTTCTTTTTCCTTGCTCTGCTTTGCTTTGCTCTGCTCTGCTCTTCCGGGCACACTTTTGCTTTTCCTTCTCTACTTTGCTCTGCTGTTCTTGCCCCTGCTTTGCTTTGCTTTGCCTCAGATTGCTTTGCTTTGCTTTGTTTGCTCTGTCTTTCCTGGCAATGCTTTGCTTTTCCTCGTGCTACTTCGCTTTGCTTTGCTTTGCCTTGCTCTGCTTTGCCTCCACTGGCCATGTTTTCTTTTGCTTTTTCAGGCCACGCTTTCCTTTGTCTTGCTTTGCTTTGTATTCCTGCCACGGCTTTGCTTTACCTTCTCTGCTCTGCTTTGCTTTTCCTACCCCTGCTGTGCTTTGCCTTGCTTCCTCAAACTGCTTTCTTCCTTTTGCTCTACATTTCCTGGCACTGCTTTCCTTTTCGTTGTGCTACTTCACTTTGCTTTGCTCTGCCTTGCACTGCTTTGCCTTTCCTGGACACGCTTTACTTTGCTTTTCCTGGCCCTGCTTTGCTTGGGTTTCTTTTTGCCTTTTTTTTTTTTTTTTTTTACTTTAGATATATATTCATTGCATTGCTTTGTTTTATTTCTGGACCTTTTTACTTTGGTTTTCCTGGCCGCGCTTTGCTTTTCCTGACCCTGCATTTTCGGGCCATGCTTTCCTTTGTCTTGCTTCGCTTAGTATTCCTGGCACCTCTTGGTTTTACTTTCTCTGCTCTGCTTTGCTTTTCCTACCCCTGCTGTGCTTTGCCTTGCCTCAAACTGCTTTCTTTACTTTGCTCTACGTTTCCTGGCCCTGCTGGGACTTTCCTTGTACGAGTTTGCACTGCTTTGCTTTGCCTTGCTCTGCTTTGCCTTTCCTGGCCGTGCTTTTTCAGGCCACGCTTTCCTTTGTCTTGCTTCGCTTCGTATTCCTGGCACCTCTTGGTTTTACTTTCTCTGCTCTGCTTTGCTTTTCCTACCCCTGCTCTGCTTTGCCTCGCCTCAAACTGCTTTCTTTACTTTGCTCTACCTTTCCTGGCACTGCTGGGACTTTCCTTGTACAAGTTTGCACTGCTTCGCTTTGCCTTGCTCTGCGTCGCCTTTCCTGACCATGCTTTTTCAGGCCATGCTTTCCTTTGTTTTGCTTCGCTTTGTATTCCTGCCACGGCTTTGCTTTACCATCTCTGCTCTGCTTTGCTTTTCCTACCCCTGCTGTGCTTAGCCTCGCCTCAAACTGCTTTCTTTACTTTGCTCTACGTGTCCTGGCACTGCTGGGACTTTCCTTGTACGAGTTTGCACTGCTTTGCTTTGCCTTGCTCTGCGTTGCCTTTCCTGGCCGTGCTTTTTCCGGCCACGCTTTCCTTTGTTTTGCTTTGCTTTTTATTCCAGGCACCTCTTGGTTTTACTTTCTCTGCTCTGCTCTGCTTTTCCTACCCCTGCTGTGCTTTGCCTTGCCTCAAACTGCTTTCGTAACTTTGTCTACGTTTCCTGGCACTGCTGGGACTTTCCTTGTACAAGTTTGCACTGCTTTGCTTTGCCTTGCTCTGCTTTGCCTTTCCGGGACATGCTTTTTCAGGCCACGCTTTCCTTTGTCTTGCTCTGCTTTTATTCCTGGCACTTCTTGGTTTTACTTTCTCTGCTCTGCTTTGCTTTTCCTACCCCTGCTGTGCTTTGCCTTGCCTCAAACTGCTTTCTTTACTTTGCTCTACCTTTCCTGGCACTGCTGGGACTTTCCTTGTACAAGTTTGCACCGCTTTGCTTTGCCTTGCTCTGCGTTGCCTTTCCTGACCATGCTTTTTCAGGCCATGCTTTCCCTTGTCTTGCTTCGCTTTGTTTTCCTGCCACGGCTTTGCTTTACCTTCTCTGCTCTGCTTTGCTTTTCCTACCCCTGCTGTGCTTTGCCTCGCCTCAAACTGCTCTCTTTACTCTGCTCTACGTTTCCTGGCACTGCTGGGACTTTCCTTGTACGAGTTTGCACTGCTTTGCTTTGCCTTGCTCGGCTTTCCTCTTCATTTCTCTGCTCTCCTGTGCTGCGCTAGGCTTCCTTTGCAGACCGTCCCGACGATTTTGCCGAGGAGGCGATCGGTATATTTCGGAACGCATAAACCCTCAGACACACAGCTGGGCCTCCCCGCAGCCCGGACACTGTCCCCTCGCAACTCGAGGGTGGGGGCAGCAGGCCCGGCCACCCGACATGGTCAGTTCTGTGGCCCCAGCCGTGTGGCCTGCCGCTAGGCGGGCCCCACTGCTATTCGTCTGGGGACGGCGTTGGGTGAGGTTTTCAACGACGGTAAGTAACTACATGATTCCCACAACTACATTGGATGGAAGGCAACAATAAATAAATAAATAAATAAATAAATAAATAAATAAAGATAAAACCAGGTAAAGCAAGACATGGTTCTTGCCCACTGTCACGGCGGACTAAGAGGTGTCAGGGAGGCCGGGGAGCGGGCGAGCAGGGTACAGCCACCGTCCGAGTCTGGCCGCCAGCTCTACCCGGCATGAGGGCCCTGCGGTCTTTGCCCCGCAGACACTGGGAACCGGCAGGAGGGCTGGCCGCCAGCTCCTTACATGTGCTTCGCTTCTCTTTGTTTTTCCTTGCTCTGCTTTGCTTTGCTCTGCTCTGCTCTTCCGGGCACACTTTTGCTTTTCCTTCTCTACTTTCCTCTGCTGTTCCTGCCCCTGCTTTGCTTTGCTTTGCCTCAGATTGCTTTGCTTTGCTTTGTTTGCTTTGTCTTTCCTGGCAATGTTATGCTTTTCCTCGTGCTACTTCGCTTTGCTTTGCTTTGCTTTGCCTTGCTCTAGTTTGCCTCCACTGGCCATGCTTTCTTTTGCTTTTTCAGGCCACGCTTTCCTTTGTTTTGCTTTGCTTTGTATTCCTGCCACGGCTTTGCTTTACCTTCTCTGCTCTGCTTTGCTTTTCCTACCCCTGCTGTGCTTTGCCTCGCCTCAAACTGCTTTCGTTAGTTTGCTCTACCTTTCCTGGCACTGCTGGGACTTTCCTTGTACGAGTTTGCACTGCTTTGCTTTGCCTTGCTCTGCGTTGCCTTTCCTGGCCATGCTTTTTCAGGCCATGCTTTCCTTTGTTTTCCTTTGCTTCGTATTCCTGGCGCCTCTTGGTTTTACCTTCTCTGCTCTGCTTTGCTTTTCCTACCCCTGCAGTGCTTTGCCTCGCCTCAAACTGCTTTCTTTACTTTGCTCTACCTTTCCTGGCACTGCTGGGACTTCCCTTGTACGAGTTCGCACTGCTTTGCTTTGCCTTGCTCTGCTTTGCCTCCACTGGCCGTGTTTTCTTTTGCTTTTTCAGGCCACGCTTTCCTTTGTCTTGCTTCGCTTCGCTTTGTATTCCTGGCACTTCTAGGTTTTACTTTCTCTGCTCTGCTTTGCCTTGCCTCCAACTGCTTTCGTTACTTTGCTCTACCTTTCCTGGCCCTGCTGGGACTTTCCTTGTACGAGTTTGCACTGCTTTGCTTTGCCTTGCTCTGCTTTGCCTTTCCTGGCCGTGCTTTTTCAGGCCACGCTTTCCTTTGTTTTGCTTTGCTTTTTATTCCAGGCACCTCTTGGTTTTACTTTCTCTGCTCTGCTCTGTTTTTCCTACCCCTGCTGTGCTTTGCCTTGCCTCCTCAAACTGCTTTCTTTCTTTTGCTCTACATTTCCTGGCCCTGCTTTGCTTTTCCCTGTGCTACTTTCCTTTGCTTTGCTCTGCCTTGCACCGCTTTGCCTTTCCTGGACACGCTTTTCTTTGCTTTTCCTGGCCCTGCTTTGCTTGGTCTTTTTTTTGCGTTTTTTTGTTTTCTTTGTTTGTTTGTTTGTTTGTTTTATTTTAGTATAGATACATTTTCATTGCATTGCTTTGTTTTATTTTTGGACCTTTTTGCTTTGGTTTTCCTGGCCACGCTTTGCTTTTCCTGGCCATGCTTTTTCAGGCCATGCTTTCCTTTGTTTTGCTTTGCTTCGTATTCCTGCCACGACTTTGCTTTACCTTTTCTGCTCTGCTTTGCTTTTCCTACCCCTGTTGTGCTTTGTCTCGCCTCAAACTGCTTTCTTTCTTTTGCTCTACATTTCCTGGCCCTGCTTTGCTTTTCCTTGTGCTACTTTCCTTTGCTCTGCTCTGCCTTGCACCGCTTTGCCTTTCCTGGACACGCTTTTCTTTGCTTTTCCTGGCCCTGCTTTGCTTGGTCTTTTTTTTGCGTTTTTTTGTTTTGTTTGTTTGTTTGTTTGTTTGTTTTATTTTAGTATAGATACATTTTCATTGCATTGCTTTGTTTTATTTTTGGACCTTTTTGCTTTGGTTTTCCTGGCCACGCTTTGCTTTTCCTGGCCATGCTTTTTCAGGCCATGCTTTCCTTTGTTTTGCTTTGCTTCGTATTCCTGCCACGACTTTGCTTTACCTTCTCTGCTCTGCTTTGCTTTTCCTACCCCTGTTGTGCTTTGTCTCGCCTCAAACTGCTTTCTTTACTTTGCTCTACGTTTCCTGGCACTGCTGGGACTTTCCTTGTACGAGTTTGCACTGCTTTGCTTTGCCTTGCTCTGCGTTGCCTTTCCTGGCCATGCTTTTTCGGGCCACGCTTTCCTTTGTTTTGCTTTGCTTCGTATTCCTGGCACCTCTTGGTTTTACTTTCTCTGCTCTGCTCTGCTTGTCCTACCCCTGCTGTGCTTTGCCTTGCCTCAAACTGCTTTCGTTACTTTGCTCTACGGTTCCTGGCACTGCTGGGACTTTCCTTGTACAAGTTTGCACTGCTTTGCTTTGCCTTGCTCGGCTTTCCTCTTCATTGCTCTGCTCTCCTGTGCTGCGCTAGGCTTCCTTTGCAGACCGTCCTGACGATTTTGCCGATGAGGCGATCGGTATATTTCGGAACGCATAAACCCTCAGACACACAGCTGGGCCTCCCCGCAGCCCGGACACTGTCCCCTCGCAACTCGAGGGTGGGGGCAGCAGGCCCGGCCACCCGACATGGTCAGTTCTGTGGCCCCAGCCGTGTGGCCCACCGCTAGGCGGTCCCCACTGCTCCCCGTCTGGGGACGGTGTTGGGTGAGGTTTTGAACGACGATCAGTAAATACATGATTCCCACAACTACATTGGATGGAAGGCAAGAATAAATAAATAAATAAATAAATGCAGGGGGGAAAAAAAAAAAAAAAATCAGGTAAAGCAAGACATGGTTCTTGCCCGCTGTCACGGCGGACTATGAGGGTTCAGGGAGGCCGGGGAGCGGGCGAGCAGGGTACAGCCACCATCCGAGTTTGGCCGCCAGCTCTACCCGGCATGAGGGCCCTGCGGTCTTTGCCCCGCAGACACTGTGAACCGGCAGGAGGGCTGGCCGCCAGCTCCTTACATTTGCTTCGCTTCTCTTTCTTTTTCCTTGCTCTGCTTTGCTCTGCTCTGCTCTTCCGGGCACACTTTTGCTTTTCCTTCTCTACTTTGCTCTGCCTTTCTTGCCCCCGCTTTGCTTTGCTTTGCCTCAGATTGCTTTGCTTTGCTTTGTTTGCTCTGTCTTTCCTGGCACTGCTTTGCTTTTCCTTGTGCTACTTCACTTTGCTTTGCTCTGCCTTGCACTGCTTTGCCTTTCCTGGACACGCTTTACTTTGCTTTTCCTGGCCCTGCTTTGCTTGGTTTTTTTTTTGCCTTTTTTTTTTTTTTTTTTTTTTTTTTTACTTTAGATATATATTCATTGCATTGCTTTGTTTTATTTCTGGACCTTTTTACTTTGGTTTTCCTGGCCGCGCTTTGCTTTTCCTGGCCCTGCTTTTTCAGGCCATGCTTTCCTTTGTCTTACTTTGCTTCGTATTCCTGGCACCTCTTGGTTTTACTTTCTCTGCTCTGCTTTGCTTTTCCTACCCCTGCAGTGCTTTGCCTCGCCTCAAACTGCTTTCCTTACTTCGCTCTACGTTTCCTGGCACTGCTGGGACTTTCCTTGTACGAGTTTGCACTGCTTTGCTTTGCCTTGCTCTGCTTTGCCTCCACTGGCCATGTTTTCTTTTGCTTTTTCAGGCCACGCTTTCCTTTGTCTTGCTTCGCTTCGCTTTGTATTCCTGGCACCTCTAGGTTTTACTTTCTCTGCTCTGCTTTGCCTTGCCTCCAACTGCTTTCGTTACTTTGCTCTACCTTTCCTGGCCCTGCTGGGACTTTCCTTGTACGAGTTTGCACTGCTTTGCTTTGCCTTGCTCTGCTTTGCCTTTCCTGGCCGTGCTTTTTCAGGCCACGCTTTCCTTTGTTTTGCTTTGCTTTTTATTCCAGGCACCTCTTGGTTTTACTTTCTCTGCTCTGCTCTGCTTTTCCTACCCCTGCTGTGCTTTGCCTTGCCTCCTCAAACTGCTTTCTTTCTTTTGCTCTACATTTCCTGGCACTGCTTTGCTTTTCCTTGTGCTACTTTCCTTTGCTTTGCTCTGCCTTGCACTGCTTTGCCTTTCCTGGACACGCTTTACTTTGCTTTTCCTGGCCATGCTTTGCTTGTTTTTTTTTTTTGCCTTTTTTTTTTTTTTTTTTTTTTTTTTTACTTTAGATATATATTCATTTCATTGCTTTGTTTTATTTCTGGACCTTTTTACTTTGGTTTTCCTGGCCGCGCTTTGCTTTTCCTGACCCTGCATTTTCGGGCCATGCTTTCCTTTGTCTTGCTTCGCTTTGTATTCCTGGCACCTCTTGGTTTTACCTTCTCTGCTCTGCTTTGCTTTTCCTACCCCTGCTGTGCTTTGCCTTGCCTCAAACTGCTTTCTTTACTTTGCTCTACGTTTCCTGGCCCTGCTGGGACTTTCCTTGTACGAGTTTGCACTGCTTTGCTTTGCCTTGCTCTGCGTTGCCTTTCCTGGCCATGCTTTTTCAGGCCACGCTTTCCTTTGTCTTACTTTGCTTCGTATTCCTGGCACCTCTTGGTTTTACTTTCTCTGCTCTGCTTTGCTTTTCCTACACCTGCTGTGCTTTGCCTCGCCTCAAACTGCATTCTTTACTTTGCTCTACGTTTCCTGGCCCTGCTGGGACTTTCCTTGTACAAGTTTGCACTGCTTTGCTTTGCCTTGCTCTGCGTTGCCTTTCCTGACCATGCTTTTTCAGGCCATGCTTTCCCTTGTCTTGCTTCGCTTTGTTTTCCTGCCACGGCTTTGCTTTACCTTCTCTGCTCTGCTTTGCTTTTCCTACCCCTGCTGTGCTTTGCCTCGCCTCAAACTGCTCTCTTTACTCTGCTCTACGTTTCCTGGCACTGCTGGGACTTTCCTTGTACCAGTTTGCACTGCTTTGCTTTGCGTTGCTCGGCTTTCCTCTTCATTTCTCTGCTCTCCTGTGCTGCGCTAGGCTTCCTTTGCAGACCGTCCCGACGATTTTGCCGATGAGGCTATCGGTATATTTCGGAACGCATAAACCCTCAGACACACAGCTGGGCCTCCCCGCAGCCCGGACACTGTCCCCTCGCAACTCGAGGGTGGGGGCAGCAGGCCCGGCCACCCGACATGGTCAGTTCTCTGGCCCTAGCCGTGTGGCCTGCCGCTAGGCGGGCCCCACTGCTATTCGTCTGGGGACGGTGTTGGGTGAGGTTTTGAACGACGATCAGTAAATACATGATTCCCACAACTACAGTGGATGGAAGGCAAGAATAAATAAATAAATAAATAAATGCAGGGGGAAAAAAAAATAAATAAATAAAATCAGGTAAAGCAAGACATGGTTCTTGCCCGCTGTCACGGCGGACTATGAGGGTTCAGGGAGGCCGGGGAGCGGGCGAGCAGGGTACAGCCACCGTCCGAGTCTGGCCGCCAGCTCTACCCGGCATGAGGGCCCTGCGGTCTTTGCCCCGCAGACACTGGGAACCGGCAGGAGGGCTTGCCGCCAGCTCCTTACATTTGCTTCGCTTCTCTTTCTTTTTCCTTGCTCTGCTTTGCTTTGCTCTGCTCTTCCGGGCACACTTTTGGTTTTCCTTCTCTCCTTTCCTCTGCTGTTCCTGCCCCTGCTTTGCTTTGCTTTGCCTCAGATTGCTTTGCTTTGATTCGTTTGCTTTGTCTTTCCTGGCAATGCTTTGCTTTTCCTCGTGCTACTTTGCTTCGCTTTCCTTTGCCTTGCTCTGCTTTTCTGGCCGTGCTTTGTTTGGTTTTGCTTTACTTTGCCTTCCCTCTTTGACACTGTTTTAGTTTTCCTCGTGCTGCCTTGCTTTCCCTTTCTCTGCTTTGCCTTCCCTGCGCATGCTTTCTTTTGCTTTTTCAGGCCACGCTTTCCTTTGTTTAGCTTTGCTTTGTATTCCTGGCACTGCTTCTCTTTTCCTTCTCTACGTTGCTTTGTTTTCCTACCCCCGCTGTGCTTCGCCTTGCCTCAATTTCTTTCTTTCCTTTGCTCTACCTTTCCTGGCCCTGCTTTGTTTTTGCTTGTGCTACTTTGCTCTGCTTTGCTTTGCCTTACTCTCATTTGCCTTTCCTGGCCATGCTTTGCTTTGCTTTTCTTACCCCTGCTTTTCTTTCCTTTTCTGGCCCTGCTTTGTTTTACTTTGCTTCACTTTGCCTTGAATTCCAGACAGTGCTTTGCTTTGTCTTGTGCTGCTTTGCTTTGTTTTGCATTGCTGTGCTTTGCATTCCCTGGCCCTCTTTTTTGTTTTTCTTCCCCTCCCCCCCCCCCCCCAACCCCCCCCCCACCGCCCCCCCCCCGCCATGCTTTCCTTTGTTTTGCTTTGCTTTGTGTTCCTGGCTCTGCTATGCATTTCTTTGTGCTGTTTTGCTCTGCTTTGCTTTGCCTTGCTCTGCTTTGCCTTTCCTGGCCATGCTTTGCTTTGCTTTTTCTGGCCCTACTTTGCTTTGGTTTTTTTGTTTGCTCGGTTGTTTTTTTTTTACCCTTTTTCCTTTGTTTTCTCTGGCCGTGCTTTGCTTTTCCTTATGCCACTTTCTTTTCCCTAGCGGGGCTTTGCTTTGCCTTGCTCTGCTTTCCTCCGCATTGCTCTGCTCTGCTCTGCTTTGCTGCTCTAGGCTCCTTTTGCAGACCGTCCCACCGATTTTGCCGACGAGTCGATCGGTGTATTTAGAAACACGTAAACCCTCAGACGCACACCTTGACCTCCCCCCACCTCGGCGACTGTCCCCTCGGAACTGGCGGACGAGGGGACAGGGATCTGACCACCGGGCCGGGTCTATTCTGTGGCCCCCGCTGTCCGGCGAGCCGCCAGGTGGGCCCCGTTGCTATTCGTCTGGGGAGGGTGGGGGTTGCGAACGACGCTAAGTAACTACGTGATTCCTAAAAGTAAAGGGGGAAACAGACAACGATTATTATTATTATTACTACTACTGTTTTTATTATGTTTTCGTTATATATATATTTACTCTTATTTAGTACTTTCTTTTGTAATAACTCTTAAGTAGTATATATAATATTATATATCTATGGATCGTTTATGTAACGATAAAAAGCTAAAGCAAACCGGCCGGGCAGCCAGCCACACCGAGTCGCACAGGTGGCGAGCTGCTCGTGACCGAGCGGGAGCCTCTTATGTCAGAGCGGCCGGCGGCCGGAAGCAACCGGGGGCCGCTGCCACACCCTCGCCTTCTTGAACGCCCGCCTCCCCGTAACCCGGCAACGGGCCCCTCCCTATTCGTCTGGGGCGGGTGGGAGGTGCGATTTCGAACGACACTAAGGAACTACACGTTTCGTATTCACAGCACTGTTTTTCTTTGCTTTGCTTTTCCTGGCCCTGCTTTGCTTTGCTTTGCATTCGTGGCACCGCTTTGTTTTTCCCGGCCCTGTTTTGCTTTGTTTTTACTGACCCCGATTCGTTTTGCTTTTCTT
Organism: Anser brachyrhynchus; assembly: GCF_964034855.1. NCBI lineage: Eukaryota > Metazoa > Chordata > Aves > Anseriformes > Anatidae > Anser > Anser brachyrhynchus. Next base: position 159,715 of record NW_027663534.1, on the reverse strand, counting down.
GGCCCTGCTTGACTTTTCTTTGCCCGATAAGGCTTTCTTTTTCCTCGCAGGGTTTGCTTTGCTTTGCCTTGCTCTGCTTTGCCTTCCCTGGCCCTGCTACGTTTTGCTTCTTCCGGCCACGCTTTCCTTTGCTTAGCTTTGCTTCGTATTCCTAGCGCCGCTTTGCTTTTTCTTCTCTGCTTTGCTTTGCTTCTCCTACCCCTGCTGTGCTTCGCCTCGCCTCAAAGTCCTTTGCTTTGCCTTTCCTGGCCCTGCTTTGCTTTTCCTCGTGCTACTTTGCTTTGCCTTGGTCTGCTTTGCTTTTCCTTGCCGTGCTTCGTTTTGTTTTGCTCTGCTTTGTATTCACCGCATCGCCTTGCTTTCCTTGGCCCTGCATTTTTTTTTAATTTTTTTTTTTCTCTGTCCCTCTTTGTTTAGCTTTCCCTGGACCTGCTTTGCTTTGCTTTGCGTTCCCGGCACCTCTTTTCTTTTCCTGGACCTCCTTTGCTTGGGTTTTTCTCGCCCTTCTTTGTTTTGCTTTTCCCGGCCCTGCCTTCCTTTGTTTGGCTTTATTTCGTATTCATGACGCCGCTTTTCTTTTCCTGGACCTCCTTTGCTTGGGTTTTTCTCGCCCTTCTTTGTTTTGATTTCCTGGCCCTGCTTTGCTTTGTTTTTACTGACCCCGATTCCTTTTGCTTTTCCTGGCCCTGCCTGACTTTTCTTTGCCCGATAAGGCTTTCTTTTTCCTTGCAGGGTTTGCTTTGCTTTGCCTTGCTCTGCTTTGCCTTCCCTGGCCCTGCTACGTTTTGCTTCTTCCGGCCACGCTTTCCTTTGCTTAGCTTTGCTTCGTATTCCTGGCGCAGCTTTGCTTTTTCTTCTCTGCTTTGCTTTGCTTCTCCTACCCCTGCTGTGCTTCGCCTCGCCTCAAAGTCCTTTGCTTTGCCTTTCCTGGCCCTGCTTTGCTTTTCCTTGTGCTACTTTGCTCTGCTTTGCTTTGCCTTACTCTCATTTGCCTTTCCTGGCCATGCTTTGCTTTGCTTTTCTTACCCCTGCTTTTCTTTCCTTTTCTGGCCCTGCTTTGTTTTACTTTGCTTCACTTTGCCTTGAATTCCAGACAGTGCTTTGCTTTGTCTTGTGCTGCTTTGCTTTGTTTTGCATTGCTGTGCTTTGCATTCCCTGGCCCTCTTTTTTTTTTTCTTTCTTCGCCCCCCCCCCCCCCCCCCCCCGCTTCTCCCCCCGCCCCCCCCCCCCCGGCCATGCCTTCCTTTGTTTTGCTTTGCTTTGTGTTCCTGGCTCTGCTATGCATTTCTTTGTGCTGCTTTGCTCTGCTTTGCTTTGCCTTGCTCTGCATTCCCTGGCCCTCATTTTTTTTTTTTTTTCTCCCCCCCCACCCCGGCCATGCCTTCCTTTGTTTGCTTTGCTTTGTGTTCCTGGCTCTGCTATGTATTTCTTTGTGCTGCTTTGCTCTGCTTTGCCTTTCCTGGCCATGCTTTGCTTTGCTTTTTCTGGCCCTGCTTTGTTTTGTTTTTTTTTTTTTGTTTGTTTGTTTTTTGTTTTTTGGTTTTTTTTTTACCCTTTTTCCTTTGTTTTTTCTGGCCGTGCTTTGCTTTTCCTTATGCCACTTTCTTTTCCCTAGCGGGGCTTTGCTTTGCCTTGCTCTGCTTTCCTCCGCATTGCTCTGCTCTGCTCTGCTTTGCTGCTCTAGGCTTCTTTTGCAGACCGTCCCACCGATTTTGCCGACGAGTCGATCGGTGTATTTAGAAACACGTAAACCCTCAGACGCACACCTTGACCTCCCCCCACCTCGGCGACTGTCCCCTCGGAACTGGCGGACGAGGGGACAGGGATCTGGCCACCGGGCCGGGTCTATTCTGTGGCCCCCGCTGTCCGGCGAGCCGCCAGGTGGGCCCCGTTGCTATTCGTCTGGGGAGGGTGGGGGTTGCGAACGACGCTAAGTAACTACTCGATTCGTAAAAGTAAAGGGGGAAACAGACAACGATTATTATTATTATTACTACTACTCTTTTTATTATGTTTTCGTTATATATATATTTACTCTAATTTAGTACTTTCTTTTGTAATAACTCTTAAGTAGTATATATAATATTATATATCTATGGATCGTTTATGTAACGATAAAAAGCTAAAGCAAACCGGCCAGGCAGCCAGCCACACCGAGTCGCACAGGTGGCGAGCTGCTCGTGACCGAGCGGGAGCCTCTTATGTCAGAGCGGCCGGCGGCCGGAAGCAACCGGGGGCCGCTGCCACACCCTCGCCTTCTTGAACGCCCGCCTCCCCGTAACCCGGCAACGGGCCCCTCCCTATTCGTCTGGGGCGGGTGGGGGGTGCGATTTCGGACGACACTAAGGAACTACACGTTTCGTATTCACAGCGCTGTTTTTCTTTGCTTTGCTTTTCCTGGCCCTGCTTTGCTTTGCTTTGCATTCGTGGCACCGCTTTGTTTTTCCCGGCCCTGTTTTGCTTTGTTTTTACTGACCCCGATTCGTTTTGCTTTTCCTGGCCCTGCTTGACTTTTCTTTGCCCGATAAGGCTTTCTTTTTCCTTGCAGGGTTTGCTTTGCTTTGCCTTGCTCTGCTTTGCCTTCCCTGGCCCTGCTACGTTTTGCTTCTTCCGGCCACGCTTTCCTTTGCTTAGCTTTGCTTCGTATTCCTGGCGCAGCTTTGCTTTTTCTTCTCTGCTTTGCTTTGCTTCTCCTACCCCTGCTGTGCTTCGCCTCGCCTCAAAGTCCTTTGCTTTGCCTTTCCTGGCCCTGCTTTGCTTTTCCTTGTGCTACTTTGCTCTGCTCTGCTTTGCCTTACTGTCATTTGCCTTTCCTGGCCATGCTTTGCTTTGCTTTTCTTACCCCTGCTTTTCTTTCCTTTTCTGGCCCTGCTTTCTTTTACTTTGCTTCACTTTGCCTTGAATTCCAGACAGTGCTTTGCTTTGTCTTGTGCTGCTTTGCTTTGTTTTGCATTGCTGTGCTTTGCATTCCCTGGCCCTCTTTTTTTTTTTCTTTCTTCGCCCCCCCCCCCCGCTTCTCCCCCCGCCTCCCCCCCCCCCCCCGGCCATGCCTTCCTTTGTTTTGCTTTGCTTTGTGTTCCTGGCTCTGCTATGCATTTCTTTGTGCTGCTTTGCTCTGCTTTGCTTTGCCTTGCTCTGCATTCCCTGGCCCTCATTTTTTTTTTTTTTTCCTCCCCCCCCACCCCGGCCATGCCTTCCTTTGTTTGCTTTGCTTTGTGTTCCTGGCTCTGCTATGTATTTCTTTGTGCTGCTTTGCTCTGCTTTGCCTTTCCTGGCCATGCTTTGCTTTGCTTTTTCTGGCCCTGCTTTGTTTTGGTTTTTTTTGTTTGTTTGTTTGTTTGTTTGTTTGTTTGTTTGTTTTTTTTACCCTTTTTCCTTTGTTTTTTCTGGCCGTGCTTTGCTTTTCCTTATGCCACTTTCTTTTCCCTAGCGGGGCTTTGCTTTGCCTTGCTCTGCTTTCCTCCGCATTGCTCTGCTCTGCTCTGCTTTGCTGCTCTAGGCTTCTTTTGCAGACCGTCCCACCGATTTTGCCGACGAGTCGATCGGTGTATTTAGAAACACGTAAACCCTCAGACGCACACCTTGACCTCCCCCCACCTCGGCGACTGTCCCCTCGGAACTGGCGGACGAGGGGACAGGGATCTGACCACCGGGCCGGGTCTATTCTGTGGCCCCCGCTGTCCGGCGAGCCGCCAGGTGGGCCCCGTTGCTATTCGTCTGGGGAGGGTGGGGGTTGCGAACGACGCTAAGTAACTACTCGATTCGTAAAAGTAAAGGGGGAAACTGACAACGATTATTATTACTACTACTCTTTTTATTATGTTTTCGTTATATATATATTTACTCTTATTTAGTACTTTCTTTTGTAATAACTTTTAAGTAGTATACGTAATATTAAATATCTATCGATCGTTTATATAACGATAAAAAGCTAAAGCAAACCGGCCGGGCAGCCAGCCACACCGAGTCGCACAGGTGGCGAGCTGCTCGTGACCGAGCGGGAGCCTCTTATGTCAGAGCGGCCGGCGGCCGGAAGCAACCGGGGGCCGCTGCCACACCCTCGCCTTCTTGAACGCCCGCCTCCCCGTAACCCGGCAACGGGCCCCTCCCTATTCGTCTGGGGCGGGTGGGGGGTGCGATTTCGGACGACACTAAGGAACTACACGTTTCGTATTCACAGCGCTGTTTTTCTTTGCTTTGCTTTTCCTGGCCCTGCTTTGCTTTGCTTTGCATTCGTGGCACCGCTTTGTTTTTCCCGGCCCTGTTTTGCTTTGTTTTTACTGACCCCGATTCGTTTTGCTTTTCCTGGCCCTGCCTGACTTTTCTTTGCCCGATAAGGCTTTCTTTTTCCTCGCAGGGTTTGCTTTGCTTTGCCTTGCTCTGCTTTGCCTTCCCTGGCCCTGCTACGTTTTGCTTCTTCCGGCCACGCTTTCCTTTGCTTAGCTTTGCTTCGTATTCCTGGCGCCGCTTTGCTTTTTCTTCTCTGCTTTGCTTTGCTTCTCCTACCCCTGCTGTGCTTCGCCTCGCCTCAAAGTCCTTTGCTTTGCCTTTCCTGGCCCTGCTTTGCTTTTCCTCGCGCTACTTTGCTTTGCCTTGGTCTGCTTTGCTTTTCCTTGCCGTGCTTTGTTTTGTTTTGCTCTGCTTTGTATTCACCGCATCGCCTTGCTTTCCTTGGTCCTGCATTTTTTTTTTTTTTTTTTCTCTGTCCCTCTTTGTTTAGCTTTCCCTGGACCTGCTTTGCTTTGCTTTGCGTTCCTGGCACCTCTTTGCTTTTCGCGGACCTCCTTTGCTTGGGTTTTTCTCGCCCTTCTTTGTTTTGCTTTTCCCGGCCCTGCCTTGCTTTGTTTGGCTTTATTTCGTATTCATGACGCCTCTTTTCTTTTCCTGGACCTCCTTTGCTTGGGTTTTTCTCGCCCTTCTTTGTTTTGCTTTTCCTGGCCCTGCTTTGCTCTGTTTGGCTTTACTTTGTGTTCAGGACGCCGCTTTTCTTTTCCTGGACCTCCTTTGCTTTGGTTTTTCTCGCCCCCTGCTTCGTTTTGCTTTTCCTGGCCCTCCTTGACTTTGCTTTTCTTCGTTCCGCTTTCTTTCCCCTAGCGGGGCTTTGCTCTGTCTCGCTCCGCTTTCCTCTGCAACGCTCTGCTCTGCTTTGCTGCGCTAGGCTTCCTTTGCGGACCGTCCCGCCGATTTTGCCGACGAGTCGATCGGTGTGTATTTACGAACGCATAAACCCTCGGACGACGCGCACCTTGGCCTCCCCGTAGCCCGGCGACTGTCCCCTCGGAACCGGAGGGTGGGGGCAGGAGGGCTGGCCACCCGGCACCGTCTGTTCCGCATTCCCCGCCGCTCTCTGGCGAGCGCGAGCCTCCAGGTGGGTCCCGCTGCTGCTATTCGGCTGGGAACGGTGTCGGGTGAGGTTTTCGAGGACGCTAAGCGACATCACGCGATTCCCCAAAGGACAAAAACTACCGCTTTGCTTTTCCCCTGTGCTGCTTTGCTTTGTTTTGCCTTGCTCTGCTTTGTCTTCCCTGGCCCTGTTTTGCTTTGCTTCTCCTGGCCCTTCTTTGCTTTGCTTCCCTTTGTCGCGCTTTGCTTCGCTTCGCTTCGCTTTGCTTTGTCTTCCCTGGCCCTGTTTTGCTTTGCTTCTCCTGGCCCTTCTTTGCTTTGCTTCCCTTTGTCGCGCTTTGCTTCGCTTCGCTTCGCTTTGCTTTCCTTTTCCTCGCTTTGCTTTTCCTCGCTCTTCTCCGCTTTGCTTTCCCTGCGCTTGCTTCCATTTGCTTTCCTTAGCGCTGCTTATTTTGATTCGGTTTGTATCGCCGGCACCCATTTCCTTTGCTTTGCAGTCTTTGCTCTTCCTACTCTGCTTTGCTTTTCCTGGCGCTGTTTTTTCCTTTGCCGTTCCCTAGGCCTGATTTGCCACAAGGTTTTTCCTCGTAGAGCTTTGGTTTTTTTTTTTTTTTGCCTCGCTTTGCACCGCTCTGCTCCGCTTCGCCGTGCTAGCTAGCCCTTCTTTTGCGGACCGTCCCACCGATTTTGCCGATCGATGCGTTTACGCACACGTGAACGCTAGGTCACCTAATTTGGCCTCCCCGCAGCCCGCCAACCGTGCCTTTGGAGCTGGCGGGTGGGGGCGTGGGGGTCGGCCACCCAGCCGAGTCTATTCCACGACCCCTGCCGCCTGGCGAGCCGCCAGGTGAGCTCCACTGCTGTTCGCCTGGGGGGGGGGGGCGAGGTTTCGAAAGACGGTAAGTAATTCCTAAAGCCGCAGCGGAAAACAGGCAACATTAAGAAGAATAATAATAATTATGACTATTATTATTATTATTATTATTAAATAATGGTGAAAATAATAATAATAATAATGATAATAATAATAATAATAAGTAATAATGAGTAATAATAATAATAATAAATAATAATAATAAAATAATAAAAAATAACAACAACAGCAACAACAATAATAATATTTATTTTCAAAAACAGCTAAAGCAATCCGGCCAGGCAAGGTCGAGGTCGCGAACGCGCGCCTCGCTCCGACCGAGGGGGGCCGACAGGTCTACCCGCGCCCGCCCGCCGCCCCCCCGCGTGGTTAGGGAGGCCAGGTCTACCCGCCGCCCGGAACCGATCGGGCGCGCACGCCCTGCGAGACGCGGACGCGCGCCTCGCTCCGAGGGGGCCGACAGGTCTACCCGCGCCCCCCCCCCCCCCCCCCGCCTCGTTAGGGAGGCCAGGTCTATCCACCGCTCGGAAAGGACCGAGCGCGCACACCGTCGAGTTCGCGAACGGGGCCGACGCGCGCCTCGCTCCGAGGGGGCCGACAGGTCTACCCGCGCCCCCCCCCAGCCTCGTTAGGGAGGCCAGGTCTACCCGCCGCCCGGAAAGGACCGAGCGCAAACGGCGTCGAGGAGGTCGCGAACGGGGACCCGCGCCTCGATCCGAGAGGGGCCGCCAGGTCTACCCGCGCACCCCCCCCCCTCGTTAGGGAGGCCAGGTCTACCCGACGCACGGAAAGGAACGAGCGCGCACACCGTCGAGGAGTTCGCGAACGGGGCCGACGCGCGCCTCGCTCCGAGGGGGCCGACAGGTCTACCCGCCCCCCCCCAGCATCGTTAGGGAGGCCAGGTCTACCCGACGCACGGAAAGGACCGGGCGGACCCGCGCGCCTCCGCCGAACGGGGACGCAACGTCTATCTGACGGTCCCCCGTGGCGAGCCGGCC
>NW_027663534.1:122500-142500 GCF_964034855.1 Anser brachyrhynchus | reverse complement strand
GAGGAGGCCGCCCGTGCCCGAACACCGGACGCCGCCGCGGCTCCCCCGGGACAGGGGAGCGCGGAAGAGCCGGCCCGCCGGGGGCCCTCTCCGACGCGACCCGAACGGCCTCATCGATCGCAAGAAAAACAGCCAACAGCGTCGCGTGCGGGCGGGTGTGCGGGAGCAACGTCCGCGAGAGGTGCTCGCGCCGACCTGAACATCGGCCCTGGCAAGAGCCGACCCGCCGGGGAGCCTCTCCGACGTGCTCGGGGAACGCCTCGGCGGGCGCTGCGTGCGGGTGAGGTGAGGTGCATCGTCGGCAAGCGGAGGCGCCGCCGCCTCGGCCGTGCCAATCCGCGCCGCCCGGTCCCCCCTTCGCCTTCCGAGCCTCCGGGACCGGTGAAAGCCGCCGGGGACGCCCCCGGACGCTCAGCGTTCGTGCGCCGGCGGACCACCCGCCGCTTTTCTCCACAGCTCTTTCTTTTCCCAGCGACTCGCGCGCGCGAGACCGCTTCTCGCTGCCCGGCGGGGCGAGGGGGGGGGCGGGAGGGAGTCGGCAGGCAGCTAAGGTTGACCAGTCGACAGAACCGACCCCCGAGCCCACGCCGCCACCGACGCCGCGCGACCCCTTTTCGTGCGCCGGCTCCCCCAGCCGCAAGTGCTCGCTCAGCACCGCTTCAGGAGCAGAGTCCCCGCTCTCTCCTAGAGACGGACACAAAAGTCACCGCCCCCGAAAAGCTCCAAGACCTTTTCAAGAGTCCCGCAGCGAGGCACCCGAGAGCAACCGACTTTTACCTCGACGTAACTGGAGGCAGAAAGAAACAGCGACGCCTACGACACCTTCCGAGCCGTCTCACGACCTACTCATCTACCGCTAGCCCCACGGCACGCCGCCAAGTCCCGTCCGAGTCAGGGTAGACGTGGCCGCCGTTCCCACAGCCCGACCGTCAGCGACCTCCTCCAGGCGGGCAGACGGGGCGCCCTCGGTAGGACACGGGTAGACCAGGCGGCCACAGGGGGACACGGTACACCTCCCGACCGCGGGAGGACACGGGGAGACCCGCCGGCCGGGACCGAACGCCGTCGGTCTGCCTTCCTTCGCTTTTCGCACGGGCCGTTCCGGCCCTTTTCGGAACTTTTCGGGCCTTTTCGGACCTTTCCGGCGCTTTTCGATGCTTTTCGCGTGGACGGACCCACTCGGGAACCGCGCGACCGACCGACAGACGGATGCCTTCGGACGCGCGCGCGCGCGCGCGCGCCCGTCGGTGCCGGGCAGACCCCGACGCCGTTCTCGCGGCCGGCCCCGCTGCAGCGACCCCTACAGGTCGCCACGGGCTACGCAAACATGGCGACCGCGGCCGGGTAGACCTGGCGGCCGCGGGAGGACACGGGTACGTCAGGCGGCCGCGAGGGGGCGCGGGGGGACCCGGTAGACCTGGCGGCCGCAGGAGAACACGGGGAGACTAGGCGGCCACGGGAGGACGCGGCACACCCGGCGACCGCAGGAGGACACCGGCAGACCCGCCGGCCGGGACCGAACGACGTCGGTCGGTCTGCCTTCCTTCGCTTTTCGTACGGGCCGTTCCGGCCCTTTTCGGACCTTTTCGGACCTTTTCGGCCCTTTCCGGCGCTATTCGCTGCTTTTCGCGTGGACGGACCCACTCGGGAACCGCGCGACCGACCGACAGACGGATGCCTTTGGACGTGCGCGCGCGCGTCCGTCGGTGCCGGGCAGACCCCGACGCCGTTCTCGCGGCCGGCCCCGCTGCAGCGACCCCTACAGGTCGCCACGGGCTATGCAAACACGGCGACCGCATAGACCCGGCGGCCGCAGGAGGACACGGGGAGACTAGGCGGCCACAGGAGGACGCGGTACACCCGGCAACCGCAGGAGGACACCGGCAGACCCGCCGGCCGGGACCGAACGCCGTCGGTCGGTCTGCCTTCCTTCGCTTTTCGTACGGGCCGTTCCGGCCCTTTTCGGACCTTTTCGGGCCTTTTCGGACCTTTCCGGCGCTTTTCGATGCTTTTCGCCTGGGCGGACCCACTCGGGAATCGCTTGACCGACCGACCGACCGACGGACGCCTTTGGACATGCGCGCGCATGCGTCCTTCGGCTTCCGGGTAGACCCGGACGCCGTTCTCGGCCAGGCGTTTGCCTCTGACGTCAGAGCGACGGGCGGCCCGAGGCAACCGGGGGCCGCGGCCGCGAGCTCGCCTTCTCGAACACCCGCCTCCCCGTAGCCCGGCTACCGGCCCCTATTCGCCTGGGGCGGGTTGGGCTGGGGGGGAGCGACTTTGCACCACGCTAAGCAACTACACGTTTCGTTTTCACAGCACTGTTTTGCTTTGATATGCTTCTCCTGCCACCGCTACGCGTTGCTTTTCCTGACCCTGCTTGACTATGCTTTTCCTGATAAGGCTTTCTTTTCCTTCCGAGGCTTTCCTTCGTCTCGCATTTCTTCCCTTTGCACTGCCGACCGTACCCGGCATGAGGGCCCTGCGGTCTTTGCCCCGCAGACACTGGGAACCGGCAGGAGGGCTGGCCGCCAGCTCCTTGCATTTGCTTCGCTTCTCTTTGTTTCTCCTTGCTTTGCTTTGCTTTGCTCTGCTCTTCCGGGCACAGTTTTGCTTTTCCTTCTCTGCGTTCCTCTGCTGTTCTCGCCCCTGCTTTGCTTTCCTTTGCCTCAGATTGCTTTGCGTCAGATTGCTTTGCTTTTTTTTTGTTGTTGTTTTTGTTTCTTTTTTTCTTCTTCTTCTTTTTTTTTTTTTTTTTTTTTTGTTAATATAGATACATATTCATTTTATTGCTTTGTTTTATTTTTGGACCTTTTGGCTTTGGTTTTCCTGGCCGCGCTTTGCTTTGCCTGGCCCTGCTTGTCATTTCTTTTCATTATGCCGCATTCTTTTCCCTAGCAGGGCTTTGCTTTGCCTTGCTCGGCTTTCCTCTTCATTTCTCTGCTCTCCTGTGCTGCGCTAGGCTTCCTTTGCAGACCGTCCCGACGATTTTGCCGATGAGGCGATCGGTATATTTAGGAACGCATAAACCCTCAGACACACAGCTGGGCCTCCCCGCAGCCCGGACACTGTCCCCTCGCAACTCGAGGGTGGGGGCAGCAGGCCCGGCCACCCGACATGGTCAGTTCTGTGGCCCCAGCCGTGTGGCCTGCTGCTAGGCGGTCCCCACTGCTCCCCGTCTGGGGACGGCGTTGGGTGAGGTTTTGAACGACGATCAGTAACTACATGATTCCCACAACTACATTGGATGGAAGGCAACAATCAATAAATAAATAAATAAATAAAGATAAAACCAGGTAAAGCAAGACATGGTTCTTGCCCGCTGTCACGGCGGACTATGAGGTGTCAGGGAGGCCGGGGAGCGGGCGAGCAGGGTACAGCCACGTTGTGGTTTAACCCGGCTGGCAGCTAAACACCACACAGTCGTTCGCTCACCCTCCCCCCTCCCTCTCTGGGATGGGGGAGAGAAACGGGAAAGTGAAGCCGGTGAGTTGAGATAAAGACAGTTTATTAAGACAGGAATATAATAATATAAGGAATATAAGGAATATAATAATAACAATAATAATAATAATAGTGATAATGATAATAGTATTAACAATAATAATGTGTAAGAAAACAAGTGATGCACAATGCAATTGCTCACCACCCGCTGACCGATGCCCAGCCTATTCCCGAGCAGCCGGCCCCCCCACCCCGGCCAGCCACCCCTATATATTGTTTAGCCATCCGAGTCTGGCCGCCAGCTCTACCCGGCATGAGGGCCCTGCGGTCTTTGCCCCGCAGACACTGGGAACCGGCAGGAGGGCTGGCCGCCAGCTCCTTACATTTGCTTCGCTTCTCTTTCTTTTTCCTTGCTCTGCTTTGCTTTGCTCTGCTCTGCTCTTCCGGGCACACTTTTGCTTTTCCTTCTCTACTTTGCTCTGCTGTTCTTGCCCCTGCTTTGCTTTGCTTTGCCTCAGATTGCTTTGCTTTGCTTTGTTTGCTCTGTCTTTCCTGGCAATGCTTTGCTTTTCCTCGTGCTACTTCGCTTTGCTTTGCTTTGCCTTGCTCTGCTTTGCCTCCACTGGCCATGTTTTCTTTTGCTTTTTCAGGCCACGCTTTCCTTTGTCTTGCTTTGCTTTGTATTCCTGCCACGGCTTTGCTTTACCTTCTCTGCTCTGCTTTGCTTTTCCTACCCCTGCTGTGCTTTGCCTTGCTTCCTCAAACTGCTTTCTTCCTTTTGCTCTACATTTCCTGGCACTGCTTTCCTTTTCGTTGTGCTACTTCACTTTGCTTTGCTCTGCCTTGCACTGCTTTGCCTTTCCTGGACACGCTTTACTTTGCTTTTCCTGGCCCTGCTTTGCTTGGGTTTCTTTTTGCCTTTTTTTTTTTTTTTTTTTACTTTAGATATATATTCATTGCATTGCTTTGTTTTATTTCTGGACCTTTTTACTTTGGTTTTCCTGGCCGCGCTTTGCTTTTCCTGACCCTGCATTTTCGGGCCATGCTTTCCTTTGTCTTGCTTCGCTTAGTATTCCTGGCACCTCTTGGTTTTACTTTCTCTGCTCTGCTTTGCTTTTCCTACCCCTGCTGTGCTTTGCCTTGCCTCAAACTGCTTTCTTTACTTTGCTCTACGTTTCCTGGCCCTGCTGGGACTTTCCTTGTACGAGTTTGCACTGCTTTGCTTTGCCTTGCTCTGCTTTGCCTTTCCTGGCCGTGCTTTTTCAGGCCACGCTTTCCTTTGTCTTGCTTCGCTTCGTATTCCTGGCACCTCTTGGTTTTACTTTCTCTGCTCTGCTTTGCTTTTCCTACCCCTGCTCTGCTTTGCCTCGCCTCAAACTGCTTTCTTTACTTTGCTCTACCTTTCCTGGCACTGCTGGGACTTTCCTTGTACAAGTTTGCACTGCTTCGCTTTGCCTTGCTCTGCGTCGCCTTTCCTGACCATGCTTTTTCAGGCCATGCTTTCCTTTGTTTTGCTTCGCTTTGTATTCCTGCCACGGCTTTGCTTTACCATCTCTGCTCTGCTTTGCTTTTCCTACCCCTGCTGTGCTTAGCCTCGCCTCAAACTGCTTTCTTTACTTTGCTCTACGTGTCCTGGCACTGCTGGGACTTTCCTTGTACGAGTTTGCACTGCTTTGCTTTGCCTTGCTCTGCGTTGCCTTTCCTGGCCGTGCTTTTTCCGGCCACGCTTTCCTTTGTTTTGCTTTGCTTTTTATTCCAGGCACCTCTTGGTTTTACTTTCTCTGCTCTGCTCTGCTTTTCCTACCCCTGCTGTGCTTTGCCTTGCCTCAAACTGCTTTCGTAACTTTGTCTACGTTTCCTGGCACTGCTGGGACTTTCCTTGTACAAGTTTGCACTGCTTTGCTTTGCCTTGCTCTGCTTTGCCTTTCCGGGACATGCTTTTTCAGGCCACGCTTTCCTTTGTCTTGCTCTGCTTTTATTCCTGGCACTTCTTGGTTTTACTTTCTCTGCTCTGCTTTGCTTTTCCTACCCCTGCTGTGCTTTGCCTTGCCTCAAACTGCTTTCTTTACTTTGCTCTACCTTTCCTGGCACTGCTGGGACTTTCCTTGTACAAGTTTGCACCGCTTTGCTTTGCCTTGCTCTGCGTTGCCTTTCCTGACCATGCTTTTTCAGGCCATGCTTTCCCTTGTCTTGCTTCGCTTTGTTTTCCTGCCACGGCTTTGCTTTACCTTCTCTGCTCTGCTTTGCTTTTCCTACCCCTGCTGTGCTTTGCCTCGCCTCAAACTGCTCTCTTTACTCTGCTCTACGTTTCCTGGCACTGCTGGGACTTTCCTTGTACGAGTTTGCACTGCTTTGCTTTGCCTTGCTCGGCTTTCCTCTTCATTTCTCTGCTCTCCTGTGCTGCGCTAGGCTTCCTTTGCAGACCGTCCCGACGATTTTGCCGATGAGGCGATCGGTATATTTCGGAACGCATAAACCCTCAGACACACAGCTGGGCCTCCCCGCAGCCCGGACACTGTCCCCTCGCAACTCGAGGGTGGGGGCAGCAGGCCCGGCCACCCGACATGGTCAGTTCTGTGGCCCCAGCCGTGTGGCCTGCCGCTAGGCGGGCCCCACTGCTATTCGTCTGGGGACGGCGTTGGGTGAGGTTTTCAACGACGGTAAGTAACTACATGATTCCCACAACTACATTGGATGGAAGGCAACAATAAATAAATAAATAAATAAATAAATAAATAAATAAAGATAAAACCAGGTAAAGCAAGACATGGTTCTTGCCCACTGTCACGGCGGACTAAGAGGTGTCAGGGAGGCCGGGGAGCGGGCGAGCAGGGTACAGCCACCGTCCGAGTCTGGCCGCCAGCTCTACCCGGCATGAGGGCCCTGCGGTCTTTGCCCCGCAGACACTGGGAACCGGCAGGAGGGCTGGCCGCCAGCTCCTTACATGTGCTTCGCTTCTCTTTGTTTTTCCTTGCTCTGCTTTGCTTTGCTCTGCTCTGCTCTTCCGGGCACACTTTTGCTTTTCCTTCTCTACTTTCCTCTGCTGTTCCTGCCCCTGCTTTGCTTTGCTTTGCCTCAGATTGCTTTGCTTTGCTTTGTTTGCTTTGTCTTTCCTGGCAATGTTATGCTTTTCCTCGTGCTACTTCGCTTTGCTTTGCTTTGCTTTGCCTTGCTCTAGTTTGCCTCCACTGGCCATGCTTTCTTTTGCTTTTTCAGGCCACGCTTTCCTTTGTTTTGCTTTGCTTTGTATTCCTGCCACGGCTTTGCTTTACCTTCTCTGCTCTGCTTTGCTTTTCCTACCCCTGCTGTGCTTTGCCTCGCCTCAAACTGCTTTCGTTAGTTTGCTCTACCTTTCCTGGCACTGCTGGGACTTTCCTTGTACGAGTTTGCACTGCTTTGCTTTGCCTTGCTCTGCGTTGCCTTTCCTGGCCATGCTTTTTCAGGCCATGCTTTCCTTTGTTTTCCTTGGCTTCGTATTCCTGGCGCCTCTTGGTTTTACCTTCTCTGCTCTGCTTTGCTTTTCCTACCCCTGCAGTGCTTTGCCTCGCCTCAAACTGCTTTCTTTACTTTGCTCTACCTTTCCTGGCACTGCTGGGACTTCCCTTGTACGAGTTCGCACTGCTTTGCTTTGCCTTGCTCTGCTTTGCCTCCACTGGCCGTGTTTTCTTTTGCTTTTTCAGGCCACGCTTTCCTTTGTCTTGCTTCGCTTCGCTTTGTATTCCTGGCACCTCTAGGTTTTACTTTCTCTGCTCTGCTTTGCCTTGCCTCCAACTGCTTTCGTTACTTTGCTCTACCTTTCCTGGCCCTGCTGGGACTTTCCTTGTACGAGTTTGCACTGCTTTGCTTTGCCTTGCTCTGCTTTGCCTTTCCTGGCCGTGCTTTTTCAGGCCACGCTTTCCTTTGTTTTGCTTTGCTTTTTATTCCAGGCACCTCTTGGTTTTACTTTCTCTGCTCTGCTCTGTTTTTCCTACCCCTGCTGTGCTTTGCCTTGCCTCCTCAAACTGCTTTCTTTCTTTTGCTCTACATTTCCTGGCCCTGCTTTGCTTTTCCCTGTGCTACTTTCCTTTGCTTTGCTCTGCCTTGCACCGCTTTGCCTTTCCTGGACACGCTTTTCTTTGCTTTTCCTGGCCCTGCTTTGCTTGGTCTTTTTTTTGCGTTTTTTTGTTTTCTTTGTTTGTTTGTTTGTTTGTTTTATTTTAGTATAGATACATTTTCATTGCATTGCTTTGTTTTATTTTTGGACCTTTTTGCTTTGGTTTTCCTGGCCACGCTTTGCTTTTCCTGGCCATGCTTTTTCAGGCCATGCTTTCCTTTGTTTTGCTTTGCTTCGTATTCCTGCCACGACTTTGCTTTACCTTTTCTGCTCTGCTTTGCTTTTCCTACCCCTGTTGTGCTTTGTCTCGCCTCAAACTGCTTTCTTTCTTTTGCTCTACATTTCCTGGCCCTGCTTTGCTTTTCCTTGTGCTACTTTCCTTTGCTCTGCTCTGCCTTGCACCGCTTTGCCTTTCCTGGACACGCTTTTCTTTGCTTTTCCTGGCCCTGCTTTGCTTGGTCTTTTTTTTGCGTTTTTTTGTTTTGTTTGTTTGTTTGTTTGTTTGTTTTATTTTAGTATAGATACATTTTCATTGCATTGCTTTGTTTTATTTTTGGACCTTTTTGCTTTGGTTTTCCTGGCCACGCTTTGCTTTTCCTGGCCATGCTTTTTCAGGCCATGCTTTCCTTTGTTTTGCTTTGCTTCGTATTCCTGCCACGACTTTGCTTTACCTTCTCTGCTCTGCTTTGCTTTTCCTACCCCTGTTGTGCTTTGTCTCGCCTCAAACTGCTTTCTTTACTTTGCTCTACGTTTCCTGGCACTGCTGGGACTTTCCTTGTACGAGTTTGCACTGCTTTGCTTTGCCTTGCTCTGCGTTGCCTTTCCTGGCCATGCTTTTTCGGGCCACGCTTTCCTTTGTTTTGCTTTGCTTCGTATTCCTGGCACCTCTTGGTTTTACTTTCTCTGCTCTGCTCTGCTTGTCCTACCCCTGCTGTGCTTTGCCTTGCCTCAAACTGCTTTCGTTACTTTGCTCTACGGTTCCTGGCACTGCTGGGACTTTCCTTGTACAAGTTTGCACTGCTTTGCTTTGCCTTGCTCGGCTTTCCTCTTCATTGCTCTGCTCTCCTGTGCTGCGCTAGGCTTCCTTTGCAGACCGTCCTGACGATTTTGCCGATGAGGCGATCGGTATATTTCGGAACGCATAAACCCTCAGACACACAGCTGGGCCTCCCCGCAGCCCGGACACTGTCCCCTCGCAACTCGAGGGTGGGGGCAGCAGGCCCGGCCACCCGACATGGTCAGTTCTGTGGCCCCAGCCGTGTGGCCCACCGCTAGGCGGTCCCCACTGCTCCCCGTCTGGGGACGGTGTTGGGTGAGGTTTTGAACGACGATCAGTAAATACATGATTCCCACAACTACATTGGATGGAAGGCAAGAATAAATAAATAAATAAATAAATGCAGGGGGGAAAAAAAAAAAAAAAATCAGGTAAAGCAAGACATGGTTCTTGCCCGCTGTCACGGCGGACTATGAGGGTTCAGGGAGGCCGGGGAGCGGGCGAGCAGGGTACAGCCACCATCCGAGTCTGGCCGCCAGCTCTACCCGGCATGAGGGCCCTGCGGTCTTTGCCCCGCAGACACTGGGAACCGGCAGGAGGGCTGGCCGCCAGCTCCTTACATTTGCTTCGCTTCTCTTTCTTTTTCCTTGCTCTGCTTTGCTCTGCTCTGCTCTTCCGGGCACACTTTTGCTTTTCCTTCTCTACTTTGCTCTGCCTTTCTTGCCCCCGCTTTGCTTTGCTTTGCCTCAGATTGCTTTGCTTTGCTTTGTTTGCTCTGTCTTTCCTGGCACTGCTTTGCTTTTCCTTGTGCTACTTCACTTTGCTTTGCTCTGCCTTGCACTGCTTTGCCTTTCCTGGACACGCTTTACTTTGCTTTTCCTGGCCCTGCTTTGCTTGGTTTTTTTTTTGCCTTTTTTTTTTTTTTTTTTTTTTTTTTTACTTTAGATATATATTCATTGCATTGCTTTGTTTTATTTCTGGACCTTTTTACTTTGGTTTTCCTGGCCGCGCTTTGCTTTTCCTGGCCCTGCTTTTTCAGGCCATGCTTTCCTTTGTCTTACTTTGCTTCGTATTCCTGGCACCTCTTGGTTTTACTTTCTCTGCTCTGCTTTGCTTTTCCTACCCCTGCAGTGCTTTGCCTCGCCTCAAACTGCTTTCCTTACTTCGCTCTACGTTTCCTGGCACTGCTGGGACTTTCCTTGTACGAGTTTGCACTGCTTTGCTTTGCCTTGCTCTGCTTTGCCTCCACTGGCCATGTTTTCTTTTGCTTTTTCAGGCCACGCTTTCCTTTGTCTTGCTTCGCTTCGCTTTGTATTCCTGGCACCTCTAGGTTTTACTTTCTCTGCTCTGCTTTGCCTTGCCTCCAACTGCTTTCGTTACTTTGCTCTACCTTTCCTGGCCCTGCTGGGACTTTCCTTGTACGAGTTTGCACTGCTTTGCTTTGCCTTGCTCTGCTTTGCCTTTCCTGGCCGTGCTTTTTCAGGCCACGCTTTCCTTTGTTTTGCTTTGCTTTTTATTCCAGGCACCTCTTGGTTTTACTTTCTCTGCTCTGCTCTGCTTTTCCTACCCCTGCTGTGCTTTGCCTTGCCTCCTCAAACTGCTTTCTTTCTTTTGCTCTACATTTCCTGGCACTGCTTTGCTTTTCCTTGTGCTACTTTCCTTTGCTTTGCTCTGCCTTGCACTGCTTTGCCTTTCCTGGACACGCTTTACTTTGCTTTTCCTGGCCATGCTTTGCTTGTTTTTTTTTTTTGCCTTTTTTTTTTTTTTTTTTTTTTTTTTTACTTTAGATATATATTCATTTCATTGCTTTGTTTTATTTCTGGACCTTTTTACTTTGGTTTTCCTGGCCGCGCTTTGCTTTTCCTGACCCTGCATTTTCGGGCCATGCTTTCCTTTGTCTTGCTTCGCTTTGTATTCCTGGCACCTCTTGGTTTTACCTTCTCTGCTCTGCTTTGCTTTTCCTACCCCTGCTGTGCTTTGCCTTGCCTCAAACTGCTTTCTTTACTTTGCTCTACGTTTCCTGGCCCTGCTGGGACTTTCCTTGTACGAGTTTGCACTGCTTTGCTTTGCCTTGCTCTGCGTTGCCTTTCCTGGCCATGCTTTTTCAGGCCACGCTTTCCTTTGTCTTACTTTGCTTCGTATTCCTGGCACCTCTTGGTTTTACTTTCTCTGCTCTGCTTTGCTTTTCCTACACCTGCTGTGCTTTGCCTCGCCTCAAACTGCATTCTTTACTTTGCTCTACGTTTCCTGGCCCTGCTGGGACTTTCCTTGTACAAGTTTGCACTGCTTTGCTTTGCCTTGCTCTGCGTTGCCTTTCCTGACCATGCTTTTTCAGGCCATGCTTTCCCTTGTCTTGCTTCGCTTTGTTTTCCTGCCACGGCTTTGCTTTACCTTCTCTGCTCTGCTTTGCTTTTCCTACCCCTGCTGTGCTTTGCCTCGCCTCAAACTGCTCTCTTTACTCTGCTCTACGTTTCCTGGCACTGCTGGGACTTTCCTTGTACCAGTTTGCACTGCTTTGCTTTGCGTTGCTCGGCTTTCCTCTTCATTTCTCTGCTCTCCTGTGCTGCGCTAGGCTTCCTTTGCAGACCGTCCCGACGATTTTGCCGATGAGGCTATCGGTATATTTCGGAACGCATAAACCCTCAGACACACAGCTGGGCCTCCCCGCAGCCCGGACACTGTCCCCTCGCAACTCGAGGGTGGGGGCAGCAGGCCCGGCCACCCGACATGGTCAGTTCTCTGGCCCTAGCCGTGTGGCCTGCCGCTAGGCGGGCCCCACTGCTATTCGTCTGGGGACGGTGTTGGGTGAGGTTTTGAACGACGATCAGTAAATACATGATTCCCACAACTACAGTGGATGGAAGGCAAGAATAAATAAATAAATAAATAAATGCAGGGGGAAAAAAAAATAAATAAATAAAATCAGGTAAAGCAAGACATGGTTCTTGCCCGCTGTCACGGCGGACTATGAGGGTTCAGGGAGGCCGGGGAGCGGGCGAGCAGGGTACAGCCACCGTCCGAGTCTGGCCGCCAGCTCTACCCGGCATGAGGGCCCTGCGGTCTTTGCCCCGCAGACACTGGGAACCGGCAGGAGGGCTTGCCGCCAGCTCCTTACATTTGCTTCGCTTCTCTTTCTTTTTCCTTGCTCTGCTTTGCTTTGCTCTGCTCTTCCGGGCACACTTTTGGTTTTCCTTCTCTCCTTTCCTCTGCTGTTCCTGCCCCTGCTTTGCTTTGCTTTGCCTCAGATTGCTTTGCTTTGATTCGTTTGCTTTGTCTTTCCTGGCAATGCTTTGCTTTTCCTCGTGCTACTTTGCTTCGCTTTCCTTTGCCTTGCTCTGCTTTTCTGGCCGTGCTTTGTTTGGTTTTGCTTTACTTTGCCTTCCCTCTTTGACACTGTTTTAGTTTTCCTCGTGCTGCCTTGCTTTCCCTTTCTCTGCTTTGCCTTCCCTGCGCATGCTTTCTTTTGCTTTTTCAGGCCACGCTTTCCTTTGTTTAGCTTTGCTTTGTATTCCTGGCACTGCTTCTCTTTTCCTTCTCTACGTTGCTTTGTTTTCCTACCCCCGCTGTGCTTCGCCTTGCCTCAATTTCTTTCTTTCCTTTGCTCTACCTTTCCTGGCCCTGCTTTGTTTTTGCTTGTGCTACTTTGCTCTGCTTTGCTTTGCCTTACTCTCATTTGCCTTTCCTGGCCATGCTTTGCTTTGCTTTTCTTACCCCTGCTTTTCTTTCCTTTTCTGGCCCTGCTTTCTTTTACTTTGCTTCACTTTGCCTTGAATTCCAGACAGTGCTTTGCTTTGTCTTGTGCTGCTTTGCTTTGTTTTGCATTGCTGTGCTTTGCATTCCCTGGCCCTCTTTTTTGTTTTTCTTCCCCTCCCCCCCCCCCCCCAACCCCCCCCCCACCGCCCCCCCCCCGCCATGCTTTCCTTTGTTTTGCTTTGCTTTGTGTTCCTGGCTCTGCTATGCATTTCTTTGTGCTGTTTTGCTCTGCTTTGCTTTGCCTTGCTCTGCTTTGCCTTTCCTGGCCATGCTTTGCTTTGCTTTTTCTGGCCCTACTTTGCTTTGGTTTTTTTGTTTGCTCGGTTGTTTTTTTTTTACCCTTTTTCCTTTGTTTTCTCTGGCCGTGCTTTGCTTTTCCTTATGCCACTTTCTTTTCCCTAGCGGGGCTTTGCTTTGCCTTGCTCTGCTTTCCTCCGCATTGCTCTGCTCTGCTCTGCTTTGCTGCTCTAGGCTCCTTTTGCAGACCGTCCCACCGATTTTGCCGACGAGTCGATCGGTGTATTTAGAAACACGTAAACCCTCAGACGCACACCTTGACCTCCCCCCACCTCGGCGACTGTCCCCTCGGAACTGGCGGACGAGGGGACAGGGATCTGACCACCGGGCCGGGTCTATTCTGTGGCCCCCGCTGTCCGGCGAGCCGCCAGGTGGGCCCCGTTGCTATTCGTCTGGGGAGGGTGGGGGTTGCGAACGACGCTAAGTAACTACGTGATTCCTAAAAGTAAAGGGGGAAACAGACAACGATTATTATTATTATTACTACTACTGTTTTTATTATGTTTTCGTTATATATATATTTACTCTTATTTAGTACTTTCTTTTGTAATAACTCTTAAGTAGTATATATAATATTATATATCTATGGATCGTTTATGTAACGATAAAAAGCTAAAGCAAACCGGCCGGGCAGCCAGCCACACCGAGTCGCACAGGTGGCGAGCTGCTCGTGACCGAGCGGGAGCCTCTTATGTCAGAGCGGCCGGCGGCCGGAAGCAACCGGGGGCCGCTGCCACACCCTCGCCTTCTTGAACGCCCGCCTCCCCGTAACCCGGCAACGGGCCCCTCCCTATTCGTCTGGGGCGGGTGGGAGGTGCGATTTCGAACGACACTAAGGAACTACACGTTTCGTATTCACAGCACTGTTTTTCTTTGCTTTGCTTTTCCTGGCCCTGCTTTGCTTTGCTTTGCATTCGTGGCACCGCTTTGTTTTTCCCGGCCCTGTTTTGCTTTGTTTTTACTGACCCCGATTCGTTTTGCTTTTCTTGGCCCTGCTTGACTTTTCTTTGCCCGATAAGGCTTTCTTTTTCCTCGCAGGGTTTGCTTTGCTTTGCCTTGCTCTGCTTTGCCTTCCCTGGCCCTGCTACGTTTTGCTTCTTCCGGCCACGCTTTCCTTTGCTTAGCTTTGCTTCGTATTCCTAGCGCCGCTTTGCTTTTTCTTCTCTGCTTTGCTTTGCTTCTCCTACCCCTGCTGTGCTTCGCCTCGCCTCAAAGTCCTTTGCTTTGCCTTTCCTGGCCCTGCTTTGCTTTTCCTCGTGCTACTTTGCTTTGCCTTGGTCTGCTTTGCTTTTCCTTGCCGTGCTTCGTTTTGTTTTGCTCTGCTTTGTATTCACCGCATCGCCTTGCTTTCCTTGGCCCTGCATTTTTTTTTAATTTTTTTTTTTCTCTGTCCCTCTTTGTTTAGCTTTCCCTGGACCTGCTTTGCTTTGCTTTGCGTTCCCGGCACCTCTTTTCTTTTCCTGGACCTCCTTTGCTTGGGTTTTTCTCGCCCTTCTTTGTTTTGCTTTTCCCGGCCCTGCCTTCCTTTGTTTGGCTTTATTTCGTATTCATGACGCCGCTTTTCTTTTCCTGGACCTCCTTTGCTTGGGTTTTTCTCGCCCTTCTTTGTTTTGATTTCCTGGCCCTGCTTTGCTTTGTTTTTACTGACCCCGATTCCTTTTGCTTTTCCTGGCCCTGCCTGACTTTTCTTTGCCCGATAAGGCTTTCTTTTTCCTTGCAGGGTTTGCTTTGCTTTGCCTTGCTCTGCTTTGCCTTCCCTGGCCCTGCTACGTTTTGCTTCTTCCGGCCACGCTTTCCTTTGCTTAGCTTTGCTTCGTATTCCTGGCGCTGCTTTGCTTTTTCTTCTCTGCTTTGCTTTGCTTCTCCTACCCCTGCTGTGCTTCGCCTCGCCTCAAAGTCCTTTGCTTTGCCTTTCCTGGCCCTGCTTTGCTTTTCCTTGTGCTACTTTGCTCTGCTTTGCTTTGCCTTACTCTCATTTGCCTTTCCTGGCCATGCTTTGCTTTGCTTTTCTTACCCCTGCTTTTCTTTCCTTTTCTGGCCCTGCTTTGTTTTACTTTGCTTCACTTTGCCTTGAATTCCAGACAGTGCTTTGCTTTGTCTTGTGCTGCTTTGCTTTGTTTTGCATTGCTGTGCTTTGCATTCCCTGGCCCTCTTTTTTTTTTTCTTTCTTCGCCCCCCCCCCCCCCCCCCCCCCGCTTCTCCCCCCGCCCCCCCCCCCCCGGCCATGCCTTCCTTTGTTTTGCTTTGCTTTGTGTTCCTGGCTCTGCTATGCATTTCTTTGTGCTGCTTTGCTCTGCTTTGCTTTGCCTTGCTCTGCATTCCCTGGCCCTCATTTTTTTTTTTTTTTCTCCCCCCCCACCCCGGCCATGCCTTCCTTTGTTTGCTTTGCTTTGTGTTCCTGGCTCTGCTATGTATTTCTTTGTGCTGCTTTGCTCTGCTTTGCCTTTCCTGGCCATGCTTTGCTTTGCTTTTTCTGGCCCTGCTTTGTTTTGTTTTTTTTTTTTTGTTTGTTTGTTTTTTGTTTTTTGGTTTTTTTTTTACCCTTTTTCCTTTGTTTTTTCTGGCCGTGCTTTGCTTTTCCTTATGCCACTTTCTTTTCCCTAGCGGGGCTTTGCTTTGCCTTGCTCTGCTTTCCTCCGCATTGCTCTGCTCTGCTCTGCTTTGCTGCTCTAGGCTTCTTTTGCAGACCGTCCCACCGATTTTGCCGACGAGTCGATCGGTGTATTTAGAAACACGTAAACCCTCAGACGCACACCTTGACCTCCCCCCACCTCGGCGACTGTCCCCTCGGAACTGGCGGACGAGGGGACAGGGATCTGGCCACCGGGCCGGGTCTATTCTGTGGCCCCCGCTGTCCGGCGAGCCGCCAGGTGGGCCCCGTTGCTATTCGTCTGGGGAGGGTGGGGGTTGCGAACGACGCTAAGTAACTACTCGATTCGTAAAAGTAAAGGGGGAAACAGACAACGATTATTATTATTATTACTACTACTCTTTTTATTATGTTTTCGTTATATATATATTTACTCTAATTTAGTACTTTCTTTTGTAATAACTCTTAAGTAGTATATATAATATTATATATCTATGGATCGTTTATGTAACGATAAAAAGCTAAAGCAAACCGGCCAGGCAGCCAGCCACACCGAGTCGCACAGGTGGCGAGCTGCTCGTGACCGAGCGGGAGCCTCTTATGTCAGAGCGGCCGGCGGCCGGAAGCAACCGGGGGCCGCTGCCACACCCTCGCCTTCTTGAACGCCCGCCTCCCCGTAACCCGGCAACGGGCCCCTCCCTATTCGTCTGGGGCGGGTGGGGGGTGCGATTTCGGACGACACTAAGGAACTACACGTTTCGTATTCACAGCGCTGTTTTTCTTTGCTTTGCTTTTCCTGGCCCTGCTTTGCTTTGCTTTGCATTCGTGGCACCGCTTTGTTTTTCCCGGCCCTGTTTTGCTTTGTTTTTACTGACCCCGATTCGTTTTGCTTTTCCTGGCCCTGCTTGACTTTTCTTTGCCCGATAAGGCTTTCTTTTTCCTTGCAGGGTTTGCTTTGCTTTGCCTTGCTCTGCTTTGCCTTCCCTGGCCCTGCTACGTTTTGCTTCTTCCGGCCACGCTTTCCTTTGCTTAGCTTTGCTTCGTATTCCTGGCGCAGCTTTGCTTTTTCTTCTCTGCTTTGCTTTGCTTCTCCTACCCCTGCTGTGCTTCGCCTCGCCTCAAAGTCCTTTGCTTTGCCTTTCCTGGCCCTGCTTTGCTTTTCCTTGTGCTACTTTGCTCTGCTCTGCTTTGCCTTACTGTCATTTGCCTTTCCTGGCCATGCTTTGCTTTGCTTTTCTTACCCCTGCTTTTCTTTCCTTTTCTGGCCCTGCTTTCTTTTACTTTGCTTCACTTTGCCTTGAATTCCAGACAGTGCTTTGCTTTGTCTTGTGCTGCTTTGCTTTGTTTTGCATTGCTGTGCTTTGCATTCCCTGGCCCTCTTTTTTTTTTTCTTTCTTCGCCCCCCCCCCCCGCTTCTCCCCCCGCCTCCCCCCCCCCCCCCGGCCATGCCTTCCTTTGTTTTGCTTTGCTTTGTGTTCCTGGCTCTGCTATGCATTTCTTTGTGCTGCTTTGCTCTGCTTTGCTTTGCCTTGCTCTGCATTCCCTGGCCCTCATTTTTTTTTTTTTTTCCTCCCCCCCCACCCCGGCCATGCCTTCCTTTGTTTGCTTTGCTTTGTGTTCCTGGCTCTGCTATGTATTTCTTTGTGCTGCTTTGCTCTGCTTTGCCTTTCCTGGCCATGCTTTGCTTTGCTTTTTCTGGCCCTGCTTTGTTTTGGTTTTTTTTGTTTGTTTGTTTGTTTGTTTGTTTGTTTGTTTGTTTTTTTTACCCTTTTTCCTTTGTTTTTTCTGGCCGTGCTTTGCTTTTCCTTATGCCACTTTCTTTTCCCTAGCGGGGCTTTGCTTTGCCTTGCTCTGCTTTCCTCCGCATTGCTCTGCTCTGCTCTGCTTTGCTGCTCTAGGCTTCTTTTGCAGACCGTCCCACCGATTTTGCCGACGAGTCGATCGGTGTATTTAGAAACACGTAAACCCTCAGACGCACACCTTGACCTCCCCCCACCTCGGCGACTGTCCCCTCGGAACTGGCGGACGAGGGGACAGGGATCTGACCACCGGGCCGGGTCTATTCTGTGGCCCCCGCTGTCCGGCGAGCCGCCAGGTGGGCCCCGTTGCTATTCGTCTGGGGAGGGTGGGGGTTGCGAACGACGCTAAGTAACTACTCGATTCGTAAAAGTAAAGGGGGAAACTGACAACGATTATTATTACTACTACTCTTTTTATTATGTTTTCGTTATATATATATTTACTCTTATTTAGTACTTTCTTTTGTAATAACTTTTAAGTAGTATACGTAATATTAAATATCTATCGATCGTTTATATAACGATAAAAAGCTAAAGCAAACCGGCCGGGCAGCCAGCCACACCGAGTCGCACAGGTGGCGAGCTGCTCGTGACCGAGCGGGAGCCTCTTATGTCAGAGCGGCCGGCGGCCGGAAGCAACCGGGGGCCGCTGCCACACCCTCGCCTTCTTGAACGCCCGCCTCCCCGTAACCCGGCAACGGGCCCCTCCCTATTCGTCTGGGGCGGGTGGGGGGTGCGATTTCGGACGACACTAAGGAACTACACGTTTCGTATTCACAGCGCTGTTTTTCTTTGCTTTGCTTTTCCTGGCCCTGCTTTGCTTTGCTTTGCATTCGTGGCACCGCTTTGTTTTTCCCGGCCCTGTTTTGCTTTGTTTTTACTGACCCCGATTCGTTTTGCTTTTCCTGGCCCTGCCTGACTTTTCTTTGCCCGATAAGGCTTTCTTTTTCCTCGCAGGGTTTGCTTTGCTTTGCCTTGCTCTGCTTTGCCTTCCCTGGCCCTGCTACGTTTTGCTTCTTCCGGCCACGCTTTCCTTTGCTTAGCTTTGCTTCGTATTCCTGGCGCCGCTTTGCTTTTTCTTCTCTGCTTTGCTTTGCTTCTCCTACCCCTGCTGTGCTTCGCCTCGCCTCAAAGTCCTTTGCTTTGCCTTTCCTGGCCCTGCTTTGCTTTTCCTCGCGCTACTTTGCTTTGCCTTGGTCTGCTTTGCTTTTCCTTGCCGTGCTTTGTTTTGTTTTGCTCTGCTTTGTATTCACCGCATCGCCTTGCTTTCCTTGGTCCTGCATTTTTTTTTTTTTTTTTTCTCTGTCCCTCTTTGTTTAGCTTTCCCTGGACCTGCTTTGCTTTGCTTTGCGTTCCTGGCACCTCTTTGCTTTTCGCGGACCTCCTTTGCTTGGGTTTTTCTCGCCCTTCTTTGTTTTGCTTTTCCCGGCCCTGCCTTGCTTTGTTTGGCTTTATTTCGTATTCATGACGCCTCTTTTCTTTTCCTGGACCTCCTTTGCTTGGGTTTTTCTCGCCCTTCTTTGTTTTGCTTTTCCTGGCCCTGCTTTGCTCTGTTTGGCTTTACTTTGTGTTCAGGACGCCGCTTTTCTTTTCCTGGACCTCCTTTGCTTTGGTTTTTCTCGCCCCCTGCTTCGTTTTGCTTTTCCTGGCCCTCCTTGACTTTGCTTTTCTTCGTTCCGCTTTCTTTCCCCTAGCGGGGCTTTGCTCTGTCTCGCTCCGCTTTCCTCTGCAACGCTCTGCTCTGCTTTGCTGCGCTAGGCTTCCTTTGCGGACCGTCCCGCCGATTTTGCCGACGAGTCGATCGGTGTGTATTTACGAACGCATAAACCCTCGGACGACGCGCACCTTGGCCTCCCCGTAGCCCGGCGACTGTCCCCTCGGAACCGGAGGGTGGGGGCAGGAGGGCTGGCCACCCGGCACCGTCTGTTCCGCATTCCCCGCCGCTCTCTGGCGAGCGCGAGCCTCCAGGTGGGTCCCGCTGCTGCTATTCGGCTGGGAACGGTGTCGGGTGAGGTTTTCGAGGACGCTAAGCGACATCACGCGATTCCCCAAAGGACAAAAACTACCGCTTTGCTTTTCCCCTGTGCTGCTTTGCTTTGTTTTGCCTTGCTCTGCTTTGTCTTCCCTGGCCCTGTTTTGCTTTGCTTCTCCTGGCCCTTCTTTGCTTTGCTTCCCTTTGTCGCGCTTTGCTTCGCTTCGCTTCGCTTTGCTTTGTCTTCCCTGGCCCTGTTTTGCTTTGCTTCTCCTGGCCCTTCTTTGCTTTGCTTCCCTTTGTCGCGCTTTGCTTCGCTTCGCTTCGCTTTGCTTTCCTTTTCCTCGCTTTGCTTTTCCTCGCTCTTCTCCGCTTTGCTTTCCCTGCGCTTGCTTCCATTTGCTTTCCTTAGCGCTGCTTATTTTGATTCGGTTTGTATCGCCGGCACCCATTTCCTTTGCTTTGCAGTCTTTGCTCTTCCTACTCTGCTTTGCTTTTCCTGGCGCTGTTTTTTCCTTTGCCGTTCCCTAGGCCTGATTTGCCACAAGGTTTTTCCTCGTAGAGCTTTGGTTTTTTTTTTTTTTTGCCTCGCTTTGCACCGCTCTGCTCCGCTTCGCCGTGCTAGCTAGCCCTTCTTTTGCGGACCGTCCCACCGATTTTGCCGATCGATGCGTTTACGCACACGTGAACGCTAGGTCACCTAATTTGGCCTCCCCGCAGCCCGCCAACCGTGCCTTTGGAGCTGGCGGGTGGGGGCGTGGGGGTCGGCCACCCAGCCGAGTCTATTCCACGACCCCTGCCGCCTGGCGAGCCGCCAGGTGAGCTCCACTGCTGTTCGCCTGGGGGGGGGGGGCGAGGTTTCGAAAGACGGTAAGTAATTCCTAAAGCCGCAGCGGAAAACAGGCAACATTAAGAATAATAATAATTATGACTATTATTATTATTATTATTATTAAATAATGGTGAAAATAATAATAATAATAATGATAATAATAATAATAATAAGTAATAATGAGTAATAATAATAATAATAAATAATAATAATAAAATAATAA
>NW_027663534.1:92500-110000 GCF_964034855.1 Anser brachyrhynchus | reverse complement strand
AGACCCCGACGCCGTTCTCGCGGCCGGCCCCGCTGCAGCGACCCCTACAGGTCGCCACGGGCTATGCAAACACGGCGACCGCATAGACCCGGCGGCCGCAGGAGGACACGGGGAGACTAGGCGGCCACAGGAGGACGCGGTACACCCGGCAACCGCAGGAGGACACCGGCAGACCCGCCGGCCGGGACCGAACGCCGTCGGTCGGTCTGCCTTCCTTCGCTTTTCGTACGGGCCGTTCCGGCCCTTTTCGGACCTTTTCGGGCCTTTTCGGACCTTTCCGGCGCTTTTCGATGCTTTTCGCCTGGGCGGACCCACTCGGGAATCGCTTGACCGACCGACCGACCGACGGACGCCTTTGGACATGCGCGCGCATGCGTCCTTCGGCTTCCGGGTAGACCCGGACGCCGTTCTCGGCCAGGCGTTTGCCTCTGACGTCAGAGCGACGGGCGGCCCGAGGCAACCGGGGGCCGCGGCCGCGAGCTCGCCTTCTCGAACACCCGCCTCCCCGTAGCCCGGCTACCGGCCCCTATTCGCCTGGGGCGGGTTGGGCTGGGGGGGAGCGACTTTGCACCACGCTAAGCAACTACACGTTTCGTTTTCACAGCACTGTTTTGCTTTGATATGCTTCTCCTGCCACCGCTACGCGTTGCTTTTCCTGACCCTGCTTGACTATGCTTTTCCTGATAAGGCTTTCTTTTCCTTCCGAGGCTTTCCTTCGTCTCGCATTTCTTCCCTTTGCACTGCCGACCGTACCCGGCATGAGGGCCCTGCGGTCTTTGCCCCGCAGACACTGGGAACCGGCAGGAGGGCTGGCCGCCAGCTCCTTGCATTTGCTTCGCTTCTCTTTGTTTCTCCTTGCTTTGCTTTGCTTTGCTCTGCTCTTCCGGGCACAGTTTTGCTTTTCCTTCTCTGCGTTCCTCTGCTGTTCTCGCCCCTGCTTTGCTTTCCTTTGCCTCAGATTGCTTTGCGTCAGATTGCTTTGCTTTTTTTTTGTTGTTGTTTTTGTTTCTTTTTTTCTTCTTCTTCTTTTTTTTTTTTTTTTTTTTTTGTTAATATAGATACATATTCATTTTATTGCTTTGTTTTATTTTTGGACCTTTTGGCTTTGGTTTTCCTGGCCGCGCTTTGCTTTGCCTGGCCCTGCTTGTCATTTCTTTTCATTATGCCGCATTCTTTTCCCTAGCAGGGCTTTGCTTTGCCTTGCTCGGCTTTCCTCTTCATTTCTCTGCTCTCCTGTGCTGCGCTAGGCTTCCTTTGCAGACCGTCCCGACGATTTTGCCGATGAGGCGATCGGTATATTTAGGAACGCATAAACCCTCAGACACACAGCTGGGCCTCCCCGCAGCCCGGACACTGTCCCCTCGCAACTCGAGGGTGGGGGCAGCAGGCCCGGCCACCCGACATGGTCAGTTCTGTGGCCCCAGCCGTGTGGCCTGCTGCTAGGCGGTCCCCACTGCTCCCCGTCTGGGGACGGCGTTGGGTGAGGTTTTGAACGACGATCAGTAACTACATGATTCCCACAACTACATTGGATGGAAGGCAACAATCAATAAATAAATAAATAAATAAAGATAAAACCAGGTAAAGCAAGACATGGTTCTTGCCCGCTGTCACGGCGGACTATGAGGTGTCAGGGAGGCCGGGGAGCGGGCGAGCAGGGTACAGCCACGTTGTGGTTTAACCCGGCTGGCAGCTAAACACCACACAGTCGTTCGCTCACCCTCCCCCCTCCCTCTCTGGGATGGGGGAGAGAAACGGGAAAGTGAAGCCGGTGAGTTGAGATAAAGACAGTTTATTAAGACAGGAATATAATAATATAAGGAATATAAGGAATATAATAATAACAATAATAATAATAATAGTGATAATGATAATAGTATTAACAATAATAATGTGTAAGAAAACAAGTGATGCACAATGCAATTGCTCACCACCCGCTGACCGATGCCCAGCCTATTCCCGAGCAGCCGGCCCCCCCACCCCGGCCAGCCACCCCTATATATTGTTTAGCCATCCGAGTCTGGCCGCCAGCTCTACCCGGCATGAGGGCCCTGCGGTCTTTGCCCCGCAGACACTGGGAACCGGCAGGAGGGCTGGCCGCCAGCTCCTTACATTTGCTTCGCTTCTCTTTCTTTTTCCTTGCTCTGCTTTGCTTTGCTCTGCTCTGCTCTTCCGGGCACACTTTTGCTTTTCCTTCTCTACTTTGCTCTGCTGTTCTTGCCCCTGCTTTGCTTTGCTTTGCCTCAGATTGCTTTGCTTTGCTTTGTTTGCTCTGTCTTTCCTGGCAATGCTTTGCTTTTCCTCGTGCTACTTCGCTTTGCTTTGCTTTGCCTTGCTCTGCTTTGCCTCCACTGGCCATGTTTTCTTTTGCTTTTTCAGGCCACGCTTTCCTTTGTCTTGCTTTGCTTTGTATTCCTGCCACGGCTTTGCTTTACCTTCTCTGCTCTGCTTTGCTTTTCCTACCCCTGCTGTGCTTTGCCTTGCTTCCTCAAACTGCTTTCTTCCTTTTGCTCTACATTTCCTGGCACTGCTTTCCTTTTCGTTGTGCTACTTCACTTTGCTTTGCTCTGCCTTGCACTGCTTTGCCTTTCCTGGACACGCTTTACTTTGCTTTTCCTGGCCCTGCTTTGCTTGGGTTTCTTTTTGCCTTTTTTTTTTTTTTTTTTTACTTTAGATATATATTCATTGCATTGCTTTGTTTTATTTCTGGACCTTTTTACTTTGGTTTTCCTGGCCGCGCTTTGCTTTTCCTGACCCTGCATTTTCGGGCCATGCTTTCCTTTGTCTTGCTTCGCTTAGTATTCCTGGCACCTCTTGGTTTTACTTTCTCTGCTCTGCTTTGCTTTTCCTACCCCTGCTGTGCTTTGCCTTGCCTCAAACTGCTTTCTTTACTTTGCTCTACGTTTCCTGGCCCTGCTGGGACTTTCCTTGTACGAGTTTGCACTGCTTTGCTTTGCCTTGCTCTGCTTTGCCTTTCCTGGCCGTGCTTTTTCAGGCCACGCTTTCCTTTGTCTTGCTTCGCTTCGTATTCCTGGCACCTCTTGGTTTTACTTTCTCTGCTCTGCTTTGCTTTTCCTACCCCTGCTCTGCTTTGCCTCGCCTCAAACTGCTTTCTTTACTTTGCTCTACCTTTCCTGGCACTGCTGGGACTTTCCTTGTACAAGTTTGCACTGCTTCGCTTTGCCTTGCTCTGCGTCGCCTTTCCTGACCATGCTTTTTCAGGCCATGCTTTCCTTTGTTTTGCTTCGCTTTGTATTCCTGCCACGGCTTTGCTTTACCATCTCTGCTCTGCTTTGCTTTTCCTACCCCTGCTGTGCTTAGCCTCGCCTCAAACTGCTTTCTTTACTTTGCTCTACGTGTCCTGGCACTGCTGGGACTTTCCTTGTACGAGTTTGCACTGCTTTGCTTTGCCTTGCTCTGCGTTGCCTTTCCTGGCCGTGCTTTTTCCGGCCACGCTTTCCTTTGTTTTGCTTTGCTTTTTATTCCAGGCACCTCTTGGTTTTACTTTCTCTGCTCTGCTCTGCTTTTCCTACCCCTGCTGTGCTTTGCCTTGCCTCAAACTGCTTTCGTAACTTTGTCTACGTTTCCTGGCACTGCTGGGACTTTCCTTGTACAAGTTTGCACTGCTTTGCTTTGCCTTGCTCTGCTTTGCCTTTCCGGGACATGCTTTTTCAGGCCACGCTTTCCTTTGTCTTGCTCTGCTTTTATTCCTGGCACTTCTTGGTTTTACTTTCTCTGCTCTGCTTTGCTTTTCCTACCCCTGCTGTGCTTTGCCTTGCCTCAAACTGCTTTCTTTACTTTGCTCTACCTTTCCTGGCACTGCTGGGACTTTCCTTGTACAAGTTTGCACCGCTTTGCTTTGCCTTGCTCTGCGTTGCCTTTCCTGACCATGCTTTTTCAGGCCATGCTTTCCCTTGTCTTGCTTCGCTTTGTTTTCCTGCCACGGCTTTGCTTTACCTTCTCTGCTCTGCTTTGCTTTTCCTACCCCTGCTGTGCTTTGCCTCGCCTCAAACTGCTCTCTTTACTCTGCTCTACGTTTCCTGGCACTGCTGGGACTTTCCTTGTACGAGTTTGCACTGCTTTGCTTTGCCTTGCTCGGCTTTCCTCTTCATTTCTCTGCTCTCCTGTGCTGCGCTAGGCTTCCTTTGCAGACCGTCCCGACGATTTTGCCGATGAGGCGATCGGTATATTTCGGAACGCATAAACCCTCAGACACACAGCTGGGCCTCCCCGCAGCCCGGACACTGTCCCCTCGCAACTCGAGGGTGGGGGCAGCAGGCCCGGCCACCCGACATGGTCAGTTCTGTGGCCCCAGCCGTGTGGCCTGCCGCTAGGCGGGCCCCACTGCTATTCGTCTGGGGACGGCGTTGGGTGAGGTTTTCAACGACGGTAAGTAACTACATGATTCCCACAACTACATTGGATGGAAGGCAACAATAAATAAATAAATAAATAAATAAATAAATAAATAAAGATAAAACCAGGTAAAGCAAGACATGGTTCTTGCCCACTGTCACGGCGGACTAAGAGGTGTCAGGGAGGCCGGGGAGCGGGCGAGCAGGGTACAGCCACCGTCCGAGTCTGGCCGCCAGCTCTACCCGGCATGAGGGCCCTGCGGTCTTTGCCCCGCAGACACTGGGAACCGGCAGGAGGGCTGGCCGCCAGCTCCTTACATGTGCTTCGCTTCTCTTTGTTTTTCCTTGCTCTGCTTTGCTTTGCTCTGCTCTGCTCTTCCGGGCACACTTTTGCTTTTCCTTCTCTACTTTCCTCTGCTGTTCCTGCCCCTGCTTTGCTTTGCTTTGCCTCAGATTGCTTTGCTTTGCTTTGTTTGCTTTGTCTTTCCTGGCAATGTTATGCTTTTCCTCGTGCTACTTCGCTTTGCTTTGCTTTGCTTTGCCTTGCTCTAGTTTGCCTCCACTGGCCATGCTTTCTTTTGCTTTTTCAGGCCACGCTTTCCTTTGTTTTGCTTTGCTTTGTATTCCTGCCACGGCTTTGCTTTACCTTCTCTGCTCTGCTTTGCTTTTCCTACCCCTGCTGTGCTTTGCCTCGCCTCAAACTGCTTTCGTTAGTTTGCTCTACCTTTCCTGGCACTGCTGGGACTTTCCTTGTACGAGTTTGCACTGCTTCGCTTTGCCTTGCTCTGCGTTGCCTTTCCTGGCCATGCTTTTTCAGGCCATGCTTTCCTTTGTTTTCCTTGGCTTCGTATTCCTGGCGCCTCTTGGTTTTACCTTCTCTGCTCTGCTTTGCTTTTCCTACCCCTGCAGTGCTTTGCCTCGCCTCAAACTGCTTTCTTTACTTTGCTCTACCTTTCCTGGCACTGCTGGGACTTCCCTTGTACGAGTTCGCACTGCTTTGCTTTGCCTTGCTCTGCTTTGCCTCCACTGGCCGTGTTTTCTTTTGCTTTTTCAGGCCACGCTTTCCTTTGTCTTGCTTCGCTTCGCTTTGTATTCCTGGCACCTCTAGGTTTTACTTTCTCTGCTCTGCTTTGCCTTGCCTCCAACTGCTTTCGTTACTTTGCTCTACCTTTCCTGGCCCTGCTGGGACTTTCCTTGTACGAGTTTGCACTGCTTTGCTTTGCCTTGCTCTGCTTTGCCTTTCCTGGCCGTGCTTTTTCAGGCCACGCTTTCCTTTGTTTTGCTTTGCTTTTTATTCCAGGCACCTCTTGGTTTTACTTTCTCTGCTCTGCTCTGTTTTTCCTACCCCTGCTGTGCTTTGCCTTGCCTCCTCAAACTGCTTTCTTTCTTTTGCTCTACATTTCCTGGCCCTGCTTTGCTTTTCCCTGTGCTACTTTCCTTTGCTTTGCTCTGCCTTGCACCGCTTTGCCTTTCCTGGACACGCTTTTCTTTGCTTTTCCTGGCCCTGCTTTGCTTGGTCTTTTTTTTGCGTTTTTTTGTTTTCTTTGTTTGTTTGTTTGTTTGTTTTATTTTAGTATAGATACATTTTCATTGCATTGCTTTGTTTTATTTTTGGACCTTTTTGCTTTGGTTTTCCTGGCCACGCTTTGCTTTTCCTGGCCATGCTTTTTCAGGCCATGCTTTCCTTTGTTTTGCTTTGCTTCGTATTCCTGCCACGACTTTGCTTTACCTTTTCTGCTCTGCTTTGCTTTTCCTACCCCTGTTGTGCTTTGTCTCGCCTCAAACTGCTTTCTTTCTTTTGCTCTACATTTCCTGGCCCTGCTTTGCTTTTCCTTGTGCTACTTTCCTTTGCTCTGCTCTGCCTTGCACCGCTTTGCCTTTCCTGGACACGCTTTTCTTTGCTTTTCCTGGCCCTGCTTTGCTTGGTCTTTTTTTTGCGTTTTTTTGTTTTGTTTGTTTGTTTGTTTGTTTGTTTTATTTTAGTATAGATACATTTTCATTGCATTGCTTTGTTTTATTTTTGGACCTTTTTGCTTTGGTTTTCCTGGCCACGCTTTGCTTTTCCTGGCCATGCTTTTTCAGGCCATGCTTTCCTTTGTTTTGCTTTGCTTCGTATTCCTGCCACGACTTTGCTTTACCTTCTCTGCTCTGCTTTGCTTTTCCTACCCCTGTTGTGCTTTGTCTCGCCTCAAACTGCTTTCTTTACTTTGCTCTACGTTTCCTGGCACTGCTGGGACTTTCCTTGTACGAGTTTGCACTGCTTTGCTTTGCCTTGCTCTGCGTTGCCTTTCCTGGCCATGCTTTTTCGGGCCACGCTTTCCTTTGTTTTGCTTTGCTTCGTATTCCTGGCACCTCTTGGTTTTACTTTCTCTGCTCTGCTCTGCTTGTCCTACCCCTGCTGTGCTTTGCCTTGCCTCAAACTGCTTTCGTTACTTTGCTCTACGGTTCCTGGCACTGCTGGGACTTTCCTTGTACAAGTTTGCACTGCTTTGCTTTGCCTTGCTCGGCTTTCCTCTTCATTGCTCTGCTCTCCTGTGCTGCGCTAGGCTTCCTTTGCAGACCGTCCTGACGATTTTGCCGATGAGGCGATCGGTATATTTCGGAACGCATAAACCCTCAGACACACAGCTGGGCCTCCCCGCAGCCCGGACACTGTCCCCTCGCAACTCGAGGGTGGGGGCAGCAGGCCCGGCCACCCGACATGGTCAGTTCTGTGGCCCCAGCCGTGTGGCCCACCGCTAGGCGGTCCCCACTGCTCCCCGTCTGGGGACGGTGTTGGGTGAGGTTTTGAACGACGATCAGTAAATACATGATTCCCACAACTACATTGGATGGAAGGCAAGAATAAATAAATAAATAAATAAATGCAGGGGGGAAAAAAAAAAAAAAAATCAGGTAAAGCAAGACATGGTTCTTGCCCGCTGTCACGGCGGACTATGAGGGTTCAGGGAGGCCGGGGAGCGGGCGAGCAGGGTACAGCCACCGTCCGAGTCTGGCCGCCAGCTCTACCCGGCATGAGGGCCCTGCGGTCTTTGCCCCGCAGACACTGGGAACCGGCAGGAGGGCTGGCCGCCAGCTCCTTACATTTGCTTCGCTTCTCTTTCTTTTTCCTTGCTCTGCTTTGCTCTGCTCTGCTCTTCCGGGCACACTTTTGCTTTTCCTTCTCTACTTTGCTCTGCCTTTCTTGCCCCCGCTTTGCTTTGCTTTGCCTCAGATTGCTTTGCTTTGCTTTGTTTGCTCTGTCTTTCCTGGCACTGCTTTGCTTTTCCTTGTGCTACTTCACTTTGCTTTGCTCTGCCTTGCACTGCTTTGCCTTTCCTGGACACGCTTTACTTTGCTTTTCCTGGCCCTGCTTTGCTTGGTTTTTTTTTTGCCTTTTTTTTTTTTTTTTTTTTTTTTTTTACTTTAGATATATATTCATTGCATTGCTTTGTTTTATTTCTGGACCTTTTTACTTTGGTTTTCCTGGCCGCGCTTTGCTTTTCCTGGCCCTGCTTTTTCAGGCCATGCTTTCCTTTGTCTTACTTTGCTTCGTATTCCTGGCACCTCTTGGTTTTACTTTCTCTGCTCTGCTTTGCTTTTCCTACCCCTGCAGTGCTTTGCCTCGCCTCAAACTGCTTTCCTTACTTCGCTCTACGTTTCCTGGCACTGCTGGGACTTTCCTTGTACGAGTTTGCACTGCTTTGCTTTGCCTTGCTCTGCTTTGCCTCCACTGGCCATGTTTTCTTTTGCTTTTTCAGGCCACGCTTTCCTTTGTCTTGCTTCGCTTCGCTTTGTATTCCTGGCACCTCTAGGTTTTACTTTCTCTGCTCTGCTTTGCCTTGCCTCCAACTGCTTTCGTTACTTTGCTCTACCTTTCCTGGCCCTGCTGGGACTTTCCTTGTACGAGTTTGCACTGCTTTGCTTTGCCTTGCTCTGCTTTGCCTTTCCTGGCCGTGCTTTTTCAGGCCACGCTTTCCTTTGTTTTGCTTTGCTTTTTATTCCAGGCACCTCTTGGTTTTACTTTCTCTGCTCTGCTCTGCTTTTCCTACCCCTGCTGTGCTTTGCCTTGCCTCCTCAAACTGCTTTCTTTCTTTTGCTCTACATTTCCTGGCACTGCTTTGCTTTTCCTTGTGCTACTTTCCTTTGCTTTGCTCTGCCTTGCACTGCTTTGCCTTTCCTGGACACGCTTTACTTTGCTTTTCCTGGCCATGCTTTGCTTGTTTTTTTTTTTTGCCTTTTTTTTTTTTTTTTTTTTTTTTTTTACTTTAGATATATATTCATTTCATTGCTTTGTTTTATTTCTGGACCTTTTTACTTTGGTTTTCCTGGCCGCGCTTTGCTTTTCCTGACCCTGCATTTTCGGGCCATGCTTTCCTTTGTCTTGCTTCGCTTTGTATTCCTGGCACCTCTTGGTTTTACCTTCTCTGCTCTGCTTTGCTTTTCCTACCCCTGCTGTGCTTTGCCTTGCCTCAAACTGCTTTCTTTACTTTGCTCTACGTTTCCTGGCCCTGCTGGGACTTT
The DNA here is from genome assembly GCF_964034855.1 of Anser brachyrhynchus. Classification (NCBI taxonomy): domain Eukaryota; kingdom Metazoa; phylum Chordata; class Aves; order Anseriformes; family Anatidae; genus Anser; species Anser brachyrhynchus. The sequence continues at coordinate 101,142 of NW_027663534.1, read as the reverse complement.
CCTTGTACGAGTTTGCACTGCTTTGCTTTGCCTTGCTCTGCGTTGCCTTTCCTGGCCATGCTTTTTCAGGCCACGCTTTCCTTTGTCTTACTTTGCTTCGTATTCCTGGCACCTCTTGGTTTTACTTTCTCTGCTCTGCTTTGCTTTTCCTACACCTGCTGTGCTTTGCCTCGCCTCAAACTGCATTCTTTACTTTGCTCTACGTTTCCTGGCCCTGCTGGGACTTTCCTTGTACAAGTTTGCACTGCTTTGCTTTGCCTTGCTCTGCGTTGCCTTTCCTGACCATGCTTTTTCAGGCCATGCTTTCCCTTGTCTTGCTTCGCTTTGTTTTCCTGCCACGGCTTTGCTTTACCTTCTCTGCTCTGCTTTGCTTTTCCTACCCCTGCTGTGCTTTGCCTCGCCTCAAACTGCTCTCTTTACTCTGCTCTACGTTTCCTGGCACTGCTGGGACTTTCCTTGTACCAGTTTGCACTGCTTTGCTTTGCGTTGCTCGGCTTTCCTCTTCATTTCTCTGCTCTCCTGTGCTGCGCTAGGCTTCCTTTGCAGACCGTCCCGACGATTTTGCCGATGAGGCTATCGGTATATTTCGGAACGCATAAACCCTCAGACACACAGCTGGGCCTCCCCGCAGCCCGGACACTGTCCCCTCGCAACTCGAGGGTGGGGGCAGCAGGCCCGGCCACCCGACATGGTCAGTTCTCTGGCCCTAGCCGTGTGGCCTGCCGCTAGGCGGGCCCCACTGCTATTCGTCTGGGGACGGTGTTGGGTGAGGTTTTGAACGACGATCAGTAAATACATGATTCCCACAACTACAGTGGATGGAAGGCAAGAATAAATAAATAAATAAATAAATGCAGGGGGAAAAAAAAATAAATAAATAAAATCAGGTAAAGCAAGACATGGTTCTTGCCCGCTGTCACGGCGGACTATGAGGGTTCAGGGAGGCCGGGGAGCGGGCGAGCAGGGTACAGCCACCGTCCGAGTCTGGCCGCCAGCTCTACCCGGCATGAGGGCCCTGCGGTCTTTGCCCCGCAGACACTGGGAACCGGCAGGAGGGCTTGCCGCCAGCTCCTTACATTTGCTTCGCTTCTCTTTCTTTTTCCTTGCTCTGCTTTGCTTTGCTCTGCTCTTCCGGGCACACTTTTGGTTTTCCTTCTCTCCTTTCCTCTGCTGTTCCTGCCCCTGCTTTGCTTTGCTTTGCCTCAGATTGCTTTGCTTTGATTCGTTTGCTTTGTCTTTCCTGGCAATGCTTTGCTTTTCCTCGTGCTACTTTGCTTCGCTTTCCTTTGCCTTGCTCTGCTTTTCTGGCCGTGCTTTGTTTGGTTTTGCTTTACTTTGCCTTCCCTCTTTGACACTGTTTTAGTTTTCCTCGTGCTGCCTTGCTTTCCCTTTCTCTGCTTTGCCTTCCCTGCGCATGCTTTCTTTTGCTTTTTCAGGCCACGCTTTCCTTTGTTTAGCTTTGCTTTGTATTCCTGGCACTGCTTCTCTTTTCCTTCTCTACGTTGCTTTGTTTTCCTACCCCCGCTGTGCTTCGCCTTGCCTCAATTTCTTTCTTTCCTTTGCTCTACCTTTCCTGGCCCTGCTTTGTTTTTGCTTGTGCTACTTTGCTCTGCTTTGCTTTGCCTTACTCTCATTTGCCTTTCCTGGCCATGCTTTGCTTTGCTTTTCTTACCCCTGCTTTTCTTTCCTTTTCTGGCCCTGCTTTCTTTTACTTTGCTTCACTTTGCCTTGAATTCCAGACAGTGCTTTGCTTTGTCTTGTGCTGCTTTGCTTTGTTTTGCATTGCTGTGCTTTGCATTCCCTGGCCCTCTTTTTTGTTTTTCTTCCCCTCCCCCCCCCCCCCCAACCCCCCCCCCACCGCCCCCCCCCCGCCATGCTTTCCTTTGTTTTGCTTTGCTTTGTGTTCCTGGCTCTGCTATGCATTTCTTTGTGCTGTTTTGCTCTGCTTTGCTTTGCCTTGCTCTGCTTTGCCTTTCCTGGCCATGCTTTGCTTTGCTTTTTCTGGCCCTACTTTGCTTTGGTTTTTTTGTTTGCTCGGTTGTTTTTTTTTTACCCTTTTTCCTTTGTTTTCTCTGGCCGTGCTTTGCTTTTCCTTATGCCACTTTCTTTTCCCTAGCGGGGCTTTGCTTTGCCTTGCTCTGCTTTCCTCCGCATTGCTCTGCTCTGCTCTGCTTTGCTGCTCTAGGCTCCTTTTGCAGACCGTCCCACCGATTTTGCCGACGAGTCGATCGGTGTATTTAGAAACACGTAAACCCTCAGACGCACACCTTGACCTCCCCCCACCTCGGCGACTGTCCCCTCGGAACTGGCGGACGAGGGGACAGGGATCTGACCACCGGGCCGGGTCTATTCTGTGGCCCCCGCTGTCCGGCGAGCCGCCAGGTGGGCCCCGTTGCTATTCGTCTGGGGAGGGTGGGGGTTGCGAACGACGCTAAGTAACTACGTGATTCCTAAAAGTAAAGGGGGAAACAGACAACGATTATTATTATTATTACTACTACTGTTTTTATTATGTTTTCGTTATATATATATTTACTCTTATTTAGTACTTTCTTTTGTAATAACTCTTAAGTAGTATATATAATATTATATATCTATGGATCGTTTATGTAACGATAAAAAGCTAAAGCAAACCGGCCGGGCAGCCAGCCACACCGAGTCGCACAGGTGGCGAGCTGCTCGTGACCGAGCGGGAGCCTCTTATGTCAGAGCGGCCGGCGGCCGGAAGCAACCGGGGGCCGCTGCCACACCCTCGCCTTCTTGAACGCCCGCCTCCCCGTAACCCGGCAACGGGCCCCTCCCTATTCGTCTGGGGCGGGTGGGAGGTGCGATTTCGAACGACACTAAGGAACTACACGTTTCGTATTCACAGCACTGTTTTTCTTTGCTTTGCTTTTCCTGGCCCTGCTTTGCTTTGCTTTGCATTCGTGGCACCGCTTTGTTTTTCCCGGCCCTGTTTTGCTTTGTTTTTACTGACCCCGATTCGTTTTGCTTTTCTTGGCCCTGCTTGACTTTTCTTTGCCCGATAAGGCTTTCTTTTTCCTCGCAGGGTTTGCTTTGCTTTGCCTTGCTCTGCTTTGCCTTCCCTGGCCCTGCTACGTTTTGCTTCTTCCGGCCACGCTTTCCTTTGCTTAGCTTTGCTTCGTATTCCTAGCGCCGCTTTGCTTTTTCTTCTCTGCTTTGCTTTGCTTCTCCTACCCCTGCTGTGCTTCGCCTCGCCTCAAAGTCCTTTGCTTTGCCTTTCCTGGCCCTGCTTTGCTTTTCCTCGTGCTACTTTGCTTTGCCTTGGTCTGCTTTGCTTTTCCTTGCCGTGCTTCGTTTTGTTTTGCTCTGCTTTGTATTCACCGCATCGCCTTGCTTTCCTTGGCCCTGCATTTTTTTTTAATTTTTTTTTTTCTCTGTCCCTCTTTGTTTAGCTTTCCCTGGACCTGCTTTGCTTTGCTTTGCGTTCCCGGCACCTCTTTTCTTTTCCTGGACCTCCTTTGCTTGGGTTTTTCTCGCCCTTCTTTGTTTTGCTTTTCCCGGCCCTGCCTTCCTTTGTTTGGCTTTATTTCGTATTCATGACGCCGCTTTTCTTTTCCTGGACCTCCTTTGCTTGGGTTTTTCTCGCCCTTCTTTGTTTTGATTTCCTGGCCCTGCTTTGCTTTGTTTTTACTGACCCCGATTCCTTTTGCTTTTCCTGGCCCTGCCTGACTTTTCTTTGCCCGATAAGGCTTTCTTTTTCCTTGCAGGGTTTGCTTTGCTTTGCCTTGCTCTGCTTTGCCTTCCCTGGCCCTGCTACGTTTTGCTTCTTCCGGCCACGCTTTCCTTTGCTTAGCTTTGCTTCGTATTCCTGGCGCTGCTTTGCTTTTTCTTCTCTGCTTTGCTTTGCTTCTCCTACCCCTGCTGTGCTTCGCCTCGCCTCAAAGTCCTTTGCTTTGCCTTTCCTGGCCCTGCTTTGCTTTTCCTTGTGCTACTTTGCTCTGCTTTGCTTTGCCTTACTCTCATTTGCCTTTCCTGGCCATGCTTTGCTTTGCTTTTCTTACCCCTGCTTTTCTTTCCTTTTCTGGCCCTGCTTTGTTTTACTTTGCTTCACTTTGCCTTGAATTCCAGACAGTGCTTTGCTTTGTCTTGTGCTGCTTTGCTTTGTTTTGCATTGCTGTGCTTTGCATTCCCTGGCCCTCTTTTTTTTTTTCTTTCTTCGCCCCCCCCCCCCCCCCCCCCCCGCTTCTCCCCCCGCCCCCCCCCCCCCGGCCATGCCTTCCTTTGTTTTGCTTTGCTTTGTGTTCCTGGCTCTGCTATGCATTTCTTTGTGCTGCTTTGCTCTGCTTTGCTTTGCCTTGCTCTGCATTCCCTGGCCCTCATTTTTTTTTTTTTTTCTCCCCCCCCACCCCGGCCATGCCTTCCTTTGTTTGCTTTGCTTTGTGTTCCTGGCTCTGCTATGTATTTCTTTGTGCTGCTTTGCTCTGCTTTGCCTTTCCTGGCCATGCTTTGCTTTGCTTTTTCTGGCCCTGCTTTGTTTTGTTTTTTTTTTTTTGTTTGTTTGTTTTTTGTTTTTTGGTTTTTTTTTTACCCTTTTTCCTTTGTTTTTTCTGGCCGTGCTTTGCTTTTCCTTATGCCACTTTCTTTTCCCTAGCGGGGCTTTGCTTTGCCTTGCTCTGCTTTCCTCCGCATTGCTCTGCTCTGCTCTGCTTTGCTGCTCTAGGCTTCTTTTGCAGACCGTCCCACCGATTTTGCCGACGAGTCGATCGGTGTATTTAGAAACACGTAAACCCTCAGACGCACACCTTGACCTCCCCCCACCTCGGCGACTGTCCCCTCGGAACTGGCGGACGAGGGGACAGGGATCTGGCCACCGGGCCGGGTCTATTCTGTGGCCCCCGCTGTCCGGCGAGCCGCCAGGTGGGCCCCGTTGCTATTCGTCTGGGGAGGGTGGGGGTTGCGAACGACGCTAAGTAACTACTCGATTCGTAAAAGTAAAGGGGGAAACAGACAACGATTATTATTATTATTACTACTACTCTTTTTATTATGTTTTCGTTATATATATATTTACTCTAATTTAGTACTTTCTTTTGTAATAACTCTTAAGTAGTATATATAATATTATATATCTATGGATCGTTTATGTAACGATAAAAAGCTAAAGCAAACCGGCCAGGCAGCCAGCCACACCGAGTCGCACAGGTGGCGAGCTGCTCGTGACCGAGCGGGAGCCTCTTATGTCAGAGCGGCCGGCGGCCGGAAGCAACCGGGGGCCGCTGCCACACCCTCGCCTTCTTGAACGCCCGCCTCCCCGTAACCCGGCAACGGGCCCCTCCCTATTCGTCTGGGGCGGGTGGGGGGTGCGATTTCGGACGACACTAAGGAACTACACGTTTCGTATTCACAGCGCTGTTTTTCTTTGCTTTGCTTTTCCTGGCCCTGCTTTGCTTTGCTTTGCATTCGTGGCACCGCTTTGTTTTTCCCGGCCCTGTTTTGCTTTGTTTTTACTGACCCCGATTCGTTTTGCTTTTCCTGGCCCTGCTTGACTTTTCTTTGCCCGATAAGGCTTTCTTTTTCCTTGCAGGGTTTGCTTTGCTTTGCCTTGCTCTGCTTTGCCTTCCCTGGCCCTGCTACGTTTTGCTTCTTCCGGCCACGCTTTCCTTTGCTTAGCTTTGCTTCGTATTCCTGGCGCAGCTTTGCTTTTTCTTCTCTGCTTTGCTTTGCTTCTCCTACCCCTGCTGTGCTTCGCCTCGCCTCAAAGTCCTTTGCTTTGCCTTTCCTGGCCCTGCTTTGCTTTTCCTTGTGCTACTTTGCTCTGCTCTGCTTTGCCTTACTGTCATTTGCCTTTCCTGGCCATGCTTTGCTTTGCTTTTCTTACCCCTGCTTTTCTTTCCTTTTCTGGCCCTGCTTTCTTTTACTTTGCTTCACTTTGCCTTGAATTCCAGACAGTGCTTTGCTTTGTCTTGTGCTGCTTTGCTTTGTTTTGCATTGCTGTGCTTTGCATTCCCTGGCCCTCTTTTTTTTTTTCTTTCTTCGCCCCCCCCCCCCGCTTCTCCCCCCGCCTCCCCCCCCCCCCCCGGCCATGCCTTCCTTTGTTTTGCTTTGCTTTGTGTTCCTGGCTCTGCTATGCATTTCTTTGTGCTGCTTTGCTCTGCTTTGCTTTGCCTTGCTCTGCATTCCCTGGCCCTCATTTTTTTTTTTTTTTCCTCCCCCCCCACCCCGGCCATGCCTTCCTTTGTTTGCTTTGCTTTGTGTTCCTGGCTCTGCTATGTATTTCTTTGTGCTGCTTTGCTCTGCTTTGCCTTTCCTGGCCATGCTTTGCTTTGCTTTTTCTGGCCCTGCTTTGTTTTGGTTTTTTTTGTTTGTTTGTTTGTTTGTTTGTTTGTTTGTTTGTTTTTTTTACCCTTTTTCCTTTGTTTTTTCTGGCCGTGCTTTGCTTTTCCTTATGCCACTTTCTTTTCCCTAGCGGGGCTTTGCTTTGCCTTGCTCTGCTTTCCTCCGCATTGCTCTGCTCTGCTCTGCTTTGCTGCTCTAGGCTTCTTTTGCAGACCGTCCCACCGATTTTGCCGACGAGTCGATCGGTGTATTTAGAAACACGTAAACCCTCAGACGCACACCTTGACCTCCCCCCACCTCGGCGACTGTCCCCTCGGAACTGGCGGACGAGGGGACAGGGATCTGACCACCGGGCCGGGTCTATTCTGTGGCCCCCGCTGTCCGGCGAGCCGCCAGGTGGGCCCCGTTGCTATTCGTCTGGGGAGGGTGGGGGTTGCGAACGACGCTAAGTAACTACTCGATTCGTAAAAGTAAAGGGGGAAACTGACAACGATTATTATTACTACTACTCTTTTTATTATGTTTTCGTTATATATATATTTACTCTTATTTAGTACTTTCTTTTGTAATAACTTTTAAGTAGTATACGTAATATTAAATATCTATCGATCGTTTATATAACGATAAAAAGCTAAAGCAAACCGGCCGGGCAGCCAGCCACACCGAGTCGCACAGGTGGCGAGCTGCTCGTGACCGAGCGGGAGCCTCTTATGTCAGAGCGGCCGGCGGCCGGAAGCAACCGGGGGCCGCTGCCACACCCTCGCCTTCTTGAACGCCCGCCTCCCCGTAACCCGGCAACGGGCCCCTCCCTATTCGTCTGGGGCGGGTGGGGGGTGCGATTTCGGACGACACTAAGGAACTACACGTTTCGTATTCACAGCGCTGTTTTTCTTTGCTTTGCTTTTCCTGGCCCTGCTTTGCTTTGCTTTGCATTCGTGGCACCGCTTTGTTTTTCCCGGCCCTGTTTTGCTTTGTTTTTACTGACCCCGATTCGTTTTGCTTTTCCTGGCCCTGCCTGACTTTTCTTTGCCCGATAAGGCTTTCTTTTTCCTCGCAGGGTTTGCTTTGCTTTGCCTTGCTCTGCTTTGCCTTCCCTGGCCCTGCTACGTTTTGCTTCTTCCGGCCACGCTTTCCTTTGCTTAGCTTTGCTTCGTATTCCTGGCGCCGCTTTGCTTTTTCTTCTCTGCTTTGCTTTGCTTCTCCTACCCCTGCTGTGCTTCGCCTCGCCTCAAAGTCCTTTGCTTTGCCTTTCCTGGCCCTGCTTTGCTTTTCCTCGCGCTACTTTGCTTTGCCTTGGTCTGCTTTGCTTTTCCTTGCCGTGCTTTGTTTTGTTTTGCTCTGCTTTGTATTCACCGCATCGCCTTGCTTTCCTTGGTCCTGCATTTTTTTTTTTTTTTTTTCTCTGTCCCTCTTTGTTTAGCTTTCCCTGGACCTGCTTTGCTTTGCTTTGCGTTCCTGGCACCTCTTTGCTTTTCGCGGACCTCCTTTGCTTGGGTTTTTCTCGCCCTTCTTTGTTTTGCTTTTCCCGGCCCTGCCTTGCTTTGTTTGGCTTTATTTCGTATTCATGACGCCTCTTTTCTTTTCCTGGACCTCCTTTGCTTGGGTTTTTCTCGCCCTTCTTTGTTTTGCTTTTCCTGGCCCTGCTTTGCTCTGTTTGGCTTTACTTTGTGTTCAGGACGCCGCTTTTCTTTTCCTGGACCTCCTTTGCTTTGGTTTTTCTCGCCCCCTGCTTCGTTTTGCTTTTCCTGGCCCTCCTTGACTTTGCTTTTCTTCGTTCCGCTTTCTTTCCCCTAGCGGGGCTTTGCTCTGTCTCGCTCCGCTTTCCTCTGCAACGCTCTGCTCTGCTTTGCTGCGCTAGGCTTCCTTTGCGGACCGTCCCGCCGATTTTGCCGACGAGTCGATCGGTGTGTATTTACGAACGCATAAACCCTCGGACGACGCGCACCTTGGCCTCCCCGTAGCCCGGCGACTGTCCCCTCGGAACCGGAGGGTGGGGGCAGGAGGGCTGGCCACCCGGCACCGTCTGTTCCGCATTCCCCGCCGCTCTCTGGCGAGCGCGAGCCTCCAGGTGGGTCCCGCTGCTGCTATTCGGCTGGGAACGGTGTCGGGTGAGGTTTTCGAGGACGCTAAGCGACATCACGCGATTCCCCAAAGGACAAAAACTACCGCTTTGCTTTTCCCCTGTGCTGCTTTGCTTTGTTTTGCCTTGCTCTGCTTTGTCTTCCCTGGCCCTGTTTTGCTTTGCTTCTCCTGGCCCTTCTTTGCTTTGCTTCCCTTTGTCGCGCTTTGCTTCGCTTCGCTTCGCTTTGCTTTGTCTTCCCTGGCCCTGTTTTGCTTTGCTT